>NW_006921625.1:13592634-13604647 GCF_000298275.1 Orycteropus afer afer | reverse complement strand
ACACTGGGCCTCCTTCTTCACCATGACAGGACAGGAGACACTGGTTGGTCTTCAACTAGCAGTTGAATGCTCCAGACCTTAAGTGACAGGTATCACTTCAGCTCACTCCTATTGGCCAGAAAAGGCACTTGCCCTACCTAATGGCCAGGGGTGAGGAAGTGTCAAAAAGGAGAGGAGAGCCAGATGCTGGTGACAACGTGTCTCCTCTGCCAGTGGGGTCAGTGTGGTGTCCAGAACTTGGAGCTGTGGGCCAGTGGCGGAGCCACCACAGAGACCGAATGTCTGATCAGGCATGGGGTGCCAGCACAGGGCTGGGGTTCAGGGCAAGGGATGGTGGTGAGATTTTGGTGTTTGAGATGACACAGGGCCCTTGAGGTAAGGATGGGATTAGAACCACAATCTGAAAGAACTAAGGACTGATGGTGGGAAAGGGGACCCATCTTTGCCAAGGTGAGCATTGCAGTGTGCAGCATGGCTATGGGTGGGAGGAGACTGAGGATTGTGGGCCATAAGGAGTACAGAGATCTGATGCAAAGGGCCCTGAGAAGCACCGTGAGAGGAAGGCGGAGAAATAGACCTGAATGTCAGAAATCACAGGAGAGCAGGAGGGGACCAGCAGCATCATGTGCCCAAAAAAGGTGGAGAAGGCTTGGACTTGGGGAGGCCACTGGTGACCTTATCTGACAGTTCTAGAGGCTCCGGGCAAGTGTAGATCTGTCTGTCTGTCTGGAGACTGGATTTGGTGAGCAGATCACAGGGTGATCAGAAGCGAGTCAGTAGAAGGAATAGAGGCAGCAGATGTAGACTGCTCTTTAGAGAGCTTTGGCTGTGAAAACTGGAGATTGGGGAAGGAAAGTGGGGTGTAGACAGAAGGAGGAGCCGGAGAGGGAAGCACAGTTCAGATACTGAATACTGGGAGTACTGGACGCTGGGAGTACTGAGCGTCAGCATAGGGGACAGTGTGAGGGAGGATGTGGGAGAGGAGTGATCAGTTCCAGGACTAAGGACCAGTGGACGTTATAGAAATGTAAGGAATTTCTAGGCCTTCACTGTACGCAAGACCCCAGGCACCCTTCCCTCCATTTCCTCTCCTAAGATTCGAATACTTGGAGATGAACTAGCCATGCCACATGCCCCTGCCAGCCCCTCCCTCCAGTCAGCACTCTGCAGAGCCCCACACTCCAGTGTTGTTCCCCATGGGGCTCCTGGGTTACCCCAGAAGTACCACAAATGCCATTTCCCTTCCAGTCTGCCTGGTCCCCTGCTCACTTTGTGCTTGGGGTCCCCGGGAGCCAGGACTTGGTGCTGTTTTCTCTTTGGTCCTGGGCCCCACCCCAGGGTTCAGCCCCATCCCAGTCTCTCTCTGAGTTCTTAAACAGTTCATTGGCAGGGCCTGCTCCCCTGGGGGGCAGTGAGAAACACGCGTGCTGGCGTGTGCAAACCAAGTCTTCTGTTCTCCTAGAGGTCATTGAAAAGATTCTGTGTCCGTGAGGGCAGTGTGAAGAGAGGCCCAGGAAAACAGGAAGGCCGGCCTGAGCCGACCTAGCCGAGGGCTGCGCTTGGGCCGCAGAGCCTGGAGCGCGCCTGCCCCTGTTTACCGTCGGTCTCCGCTGTGTTTGCCTAGCCTCTACTGGGGTCCTCCTGGAAGGGGCTCTCAGATAGAAACCTCAGTGCTTTTCTGGACCAATACAAAATCAAACAGAGGCAAATACCACATTTATTTTTCTTGTGGACACATGAGCTCACTTTCTGAAGTTCTTTCGGGAGGATGTCCCGGGTGGGCTATGTGCCCAGGTGACGGGGCCCAGAGGGCAGCGCGGGGTGATGAGATGGGAGGGTTCTGGGCCAGATGGGAGAGCAGGGCCCAGGAGGACCCAGGGAGGCTGCTCTCTGAATTATTCAGAACCGTGTCCAGGTAAAGGCCTGGCCGTTGCCTGCCTTCAGCACCTTCTCCAGGGTGACCTTGAAAAAGAAAAACTGGATCCCGCTAAAATCACCCCACTACTTCACCATCCCACTGGGAATAAAACCCAAACCCCTTACCATTGGCCATCAGGGGAAGGCTGATTCCCCTTCCCGGAATGTTACTTTTATATGCACAAAATAAAATACCCCGGGTTACACAGACACCTCTTTTCAAATAGTTATTAAATATTAACAAAAAGTTACAATATGATGTGCTACTTTAGGCCACTCCTCAGAAGGAAGGTTGGGCAATCCTACTTCCGTAGTGATACTGCCTCGGAAACCCAAGGAGGGGTTGCTATGAGTCGGGGCCGACTCGACGGCACATAACAACAACAACAACAACAACAACAACTTTAGGTTTAGCAGCTGGCCTAATGACTACTGTTGTTCTGAATTTGTGATGGGTGTAAGACACTCTCAGATACCTGCGGCAGCTGTAATGCGACGTGAACAGATTTGTGGTTGCTGTTGGTGATGAGTTCCAGGCACTGCTGACAGTACTGTGGGCTGCTGTCTATACTTGTGATAAGAGGTGATTCATTTTCAGCTAGAGGTTGATGAAAGGAAAGATGACATTTTTTCTCCATCCGTGTCCATGGACCTCCCTGAACTCTATTCATTGACCTTTGGACAGTCCACAGACTTGGGTTAAAAATCGTCACCTGTCCTACATGTCTGACCCTGGCCTTTATCTTGGAACACTCCCTTCTCCAGTGGACAAGACGCACCGGTTACTTCTTTGTTCTTTGAATATCCCAAGCTCATTTCTTGCCTGGGCACTTTGCACCTGCTGTTCCCTCTGCCTGAAACGTTCTTCCCTACAACTTTTTCCAGGAACCTTTAGGATTCAACTCAGAATCTCAACCACCTCTAAAATGAACCATACCCCCCGCCCCCAAGGTGCTGTTTATTTCATCTTTTATTTAGTTGTTTACCTACTTATTTTTTGTGTCCTACACTGTGTTGGATGTTCCATGGTAAGAGTGACTGTGTCTTGCCTGGTTCACCACTAGAACATGTGCCTGACACATAGTAGGGGCTTATTAAATATTGGGTGAACAAATGCATGAGTTGAAATATTTATTAAGGGTCGCTCAAAAATTTTGTGACATATGCTTCCCATTCTCAAATTTCATCTTAGTCAATGATTAGTAGTTCAGACTCAGAAGTTACCTTAGAAAGCATCTTCTTTAACTACACACCACATCCTTGCTGTGTAGGTGAGGAAGCCCAACACGATACACTCCACTGAGTGAGGAAGCCACACTGGTAGCTTCTGGCTCAGGTCTGCTCCCCAAGGCTCAGCCTGAGTAATTGTCACCGAGATACCTCAAGTGAAAGGAACTGGGGAGTGTCTTGCCTAACTACCCATTTCAAGATGTGAGAACAGACTTGAAAAGGGGGAATTGACCTGCCCTGTCTCCTCCTCCTGAGCTATACCTGACCACACCCCAGCATCATAAAAAGCTAGTTGCCATCAAGGGAATTCTAGCTCAGGACAACCCCATGTGTGTCCACAGATGCGCTCCATAGGCTTCCATGGCTGATTTTCTGGAAGGAGGTTGTCAGGCCTTTCTTCTGAGGCACCTCTGGGGGCACTCACAGCTCTAACCTTGAAGTTACCTGATTAATCATTGACTGTTAACCATTTGCACCAACCAGCGACTTCCCCAGCATCGTAGTGGCTCAGATACATGTTGGACGTCAGCCCAGACAGTACCCAAAGCAGAGTACTCTAAAGGACAGATGTTCTGCCTGATTTTTTTTCTCTTTTATTTATTTAGTTGTTGTTGAGAATATACTTAGCAAAACATGTACCCCCTAGTGACACTGATGACATTCTTTGAGTTGTGCAACCGTTCTCACCCCCTTTCCTGCATTGTTCCTCTCCCATTAACATAAACTCGCTGTCCCCTACGATTCTTACCTAATCTTTCAAGTTGCTGTGTCAAGTCGATTGAGCTTCATGCTCAATCTGTACTTTGTCTTATAAGTACATGTTGCCCGTTCACTTGCTTATTCAACAAATGTTTATTGAGTATTTACTGTGTGCCACATGCTAGAGAAACAGTCATAAATAAGACAAAACTGTTCCTGTTCTCCCAGAGCTGAGGAGACAGACTGATAGATGATCAGATAAAGAAACATGTGATTACACAATGGGAACATTCCATCATGGTGAGGAGCAGGTCACTGAACTAGTGAATAGTGATGGGGGTCCCCACCCATCAGACACAGCCTCCTACGGGGAGTGGTATGCTGAGTTCCCAAGGGCATCTCTAGATATAAGCTCCCCAAGGTCATAGGCATGTCTGCTCCATCTCAATGTCTCCAGCGATGGCATAGTGAGTGGATGGTTGTATGGATGGATGGATGGATGGATGGATGTTAGCCTCCTCCCTAGCCTGGAATCCAGAACTGTGATTGGCAGTGATGAGTATTATGACAGAGATCCCTTGCTGTATGTACCAGCCTCTACTGTGAGCCCCAGGACTGGCTGCCCTGGCAGAGGGCAGACTGACCACGAGAGGAGGAAGGGCTCTCTAATGTCTGCTTGGTGTGACATCAGGTGACTGCATTATTAGTTGATAAACTAATTGTTCATTGCCTTAGTTATCTAGTGCTGCTATAACAGAAATATCACAAATGGGTGACTTTAACAAACAGAAATTTATTTTCTCACAGTTTAGAAAGCTGGAAATTCAGATTCAGGGTGCTGGCCCTGGAGGGAGGTGCTGTCTCTCTGTCAGCTCTGGAGGAAGTACTTCTGGAGGAAGGGCTTTGTCTCCTTTTGAGCTTCTCCTGGGCACTCTTCCTGCGGCTTGGTGTCTCTCTGTCCCCATCTCTGCTTCTTGCTTCCTTGTTCAATCTCTTTTATATCTCAAAAGAGATTGACTCAAACCTAATCCTGTCCCATTAACATAACAAAGACAGCCATTTCAAATGGAATTATAACCAGAGGCAGAGAAGTTAGGATTTACAACCCGTAATTGGGGGGGACACAATTCAATTCATAACATTCTCTTAAGATAATTAGAGGGCCTAAATCAAAGGAGTTCTCAGAACATCCCAAACTTGTTAGGCTGGAATGCCATCACGAAGATAAAAGATTGTTGAGGTCTGCAAATATTTCTCAGTGACGCAGAAAGTTCTGTTGGGTAAAAATGTGGCATTTTTATTTATTTAGCTGTTCATTGCGTACTTTATTCTTTCATTAAAAAAAGTATGAGGGGGCTTGAGTGAAAGAGTTGATTATTCCACTGTTGGGCAATATTTCTGCAGGAACTGTCCAAAAGCCAAATAATAAATCAAGGCTCCCTGCCCGGCCCCTGCAAGACGGACATTTCCGAGGTGGCTGTTTGCGGAAAGTCGCCGCCGCTGCTGCTGGGTGCACTGTGGTGCTCTGTGCCCTCCTGGATTGGGACTTGGAGGCTTCTGCCAAAGCCTGAACTCTTTCCAGGAGTAAAAGCTCCAAGCTGTGGAGGATCCCTAGAGGAAAGTGTAGAACCTGAACATGAAAAACCCGCAAAACTGCAATAATATGAAGACGACATCCTTAAGCTGGCACGCTGTTGTCAGAGGCTGTCAAGCCCCCGGCCGGCTCGTGATGACCTCTGCACGACAGTCCATAGGGTTTTCAGAAGTAAACCTCCAGAGTCTTTCTTCATAGTCCGTCTCAGTCTGGAAGCTCCATTGAAACTGTTAAGCATTACGGCACCACGCAGGCCTCCACTCACTGACAGGTGGTGACGACACATGACGAGCATTGCCGGGAATTGAAGCCAGGGGTCCCATGTAGAAGGTGCCCGCGTGCCAGCCTGGCAGGCCCAGAGAGGACTGGGTCATGCGACACCGGCCCTTGCGTTGGGTGGAGCCCATGCCGGGAGCCCAGATTCCTTTCCAGCCCGGGTAGTGTGTCTACCACTGAGGCACCCTCATTAAACCAGCAAAGGACAGGGTTATTGACTCAGCATCAGTCATGTTCTTCAAACAAGAAATCGTCAACAAATATTTATTGAATCCCTGCTGTGAGCTTTGTTCACTGACTTCTTGTTCGAAGAACCTGAGCACTGCTGGGTGAATAACCATGCTCCCCAGGGTTTTCAATGGCTGGTTTTTGTAACTGGACTGTCAGGTCTTTCTTCTGAGACACCTTGGGTGGAACTCAAACCTCTGAGCTACCTGTTAGCAGCCGAGTGTGTTAACCATTTGCCTTGCAGTGGCTCCTTTGTTCAGCCCACGGAGTTTCCTGCCCGGATACAATGCATACTACGTATTTCCTTTTCCCTCTCCCTGTATGGAATGGGACAGCATGGGTCTTTCCCTAGAGATGAGATAGGGTCTACAAACAGCCTCCCTTTCTGATCGCCCCACTCAAGGGCCACTGCTCCCCTGGCATTGCCAGGCATGCTACTGGGTCTGGAAAGGAATCTGAGTTAACCCCTCTCTGCTGAGGGCCCATGTTGCGTGACCCAGTCCCCTCTGGCCTGCCAGGTTGGCACACAGGCACTTGATTTCATCATCAGAAACCGAGTCTATCTGCTGATGACGTCACTCCTGTCCTTGGGGTGATATGGGCGCGTCACGTCTGTCATTCTGGCACTTACTATGCGCTGATAAGGCACAACATCTGCAAGTCCTTGGAGAGCAAGATATATTTAGACATAGCCGATGTCAAGCGTCAGGTGGCCTGTTTGCAGCTGTAGCTGTCAGGAGGGAAAAGGTGGCGTGGCTTGTCTGCTCACTGCTTCTCTCCACCAAGATGGGCAGCCCATTGAAGGTGAGGGGCTGGGTCCTTGGTGCCTGGCATGAGCTGGGTGTATGGGCGATGCCCAGTGGAACCAGTCAGAGGGTTTCTTATTTGGAGAGTCCTGGAAAGGAGGCCTGGCAGGGGTCTTACAAGTGATTGGGACTTTTCAAAGACTACTCTGCCGGACGGGCAGGTAGTCCGAGCAGGCATCAACCTCATGGTTCTTCTTTTAACTTTTATGTCTGGGCTTCTGTATGAGACTAATCCAGGGCCAAAACCAACTTTGAAATCCACTGTTCCAGGCCAGGCCTCCCATTGTCCAGATGAATAAACTGAGTCACAGGGAGAAGAGTTGTAGCAGTCTCCTACAACCTAACTCCAAGGCAGGCCTTTCCCCATCTTGTCCTGTGGTCTGTGGAGTTGAAGTTAGAGGGGCTGGAAGGACCCTTCCCTTCCTCCTGACCCCTGCTCTGAGTTAACCCCTACAGGCCCAGGCTCTCCGCTAACCCCTGCTGATCCTGGCTGTAGTTACCTCCAGGCTGATCCCTTTCCCAGTGGACCAGAGCAGTGTCCGTGGATGGAGTCACTGCCTTACACGCCATGTGCCTTGACCCTTTTCCATTCTCTGTGTTCTAAAATGGCTGTTGTTTAAGTCATGATAATCGGTAAATTATTTTACCAAACCACATACAGAAAATTTTAAGGAAAGAAATCAAGTCACCCATAATTTTGCCACTCAAATGTAGCCACGGATAATTTTTCTCATGTAATTTTGTCTTCTTTTTTTTTTTTTTTCCTATGCACTTGCGTATCATTTCGTTTCTTGCCTTTTTTTTAACATCGTATCAAAAATATTTTCCCATGTCATTAAAATTCTTCATAAACTTTTTTTTTTTTTAATTTTCAACACATATTTATTGAGCGGTATTGAGAGATACATCAGTGAATAAAACAGACAATTCCTGCTCTCACGGGCTGACAGGTGAGTAATGACGTCATGGTCAGCCCAGCATTGGCCCAGGGCCCTTGTTAATTCTCATCTATGACTTATTTCCTGTGGGTACTCTGACTCGTGGTCTTAGTAGCAGAACTAAGCGTTACCTGGTCTGGCTCTGTCTCTGACTGAGCGTTACCTGGTCTGGCTCCGTCTCTGACTGAACGTTACCTGGTCTGGCTCCGTCTCTGACTGAGCGTTGCCTGGTCTGGCTCCGTCTCTGACTGAGCGTTACCTGGTCTGGCTCCGTCTCTGACTGAGCGTTGCCTGGTCTGGCTCCGTCTTCATGATCTTGATGTGTTTGAGTCTGTTGTTGAAGCTGTTGGATCAGTTCATCACACTGAGGGTCTCCCCCGTTTTCGCTGACACTTGCTTTACCAAGCATGATGTCCCTTCCTAGTGACTGGTCTTTCCTGATGATATGTGCTAAGTAAGTGAGTCAGAGTCTATCATCCTTACCTCTAAGGGGCGTCCTGGTGTGTTTCTTCTGATTGATCACTCTTCAGGTAGTCCACGATGTGTTCGTTGTTCTTCACCAACACCACAGTTTGATCACATCAATTCTTCGGTTTTCCTGCTTTCTGAAGGCTTCATAGTGTCTATTACTGTATATATTTCCCCCACTCCCCCTAGATTTTGCTATTATGATTAATGGTCATATGAACATTTTTGTCCATATTCATGACATTTCAATCTATAGCTCAAAAGTGAGAAAGCCCACACTATCGTTTTTTTTTTTTTAAATTAGTTTTGTTAAATTATCATCCTTTGTTATGTGGTTTAATTCTGCAATCAACATCTTCAGTGAAATGAACATCTTAAAACTTGGCTCTAAAGTGTTAGAAATGTTCACAGTAAAATAGTTTGAATACCAATTACACACATAGGATATATCCTTTTTTTTTTCTTTTTGGAAACATTTCACTTCCTTTTGAAAGCCAGGAAGTGTTTCACTAAATGGTGTAGTACCTAAGGCATTTCACTGCTAACCAGAAGTCTGGCTGTTCAAACTCACCAGCCACTCCTCAGAAGGATGATTGAGCCATTTACTTCCATAGAGATACTGCCTTGAAAACCCAAGGATGAGTTTGGTTTTTTTTTTTTGAGCGTGAGTAGGAGTTTTGGTAGCGTAATGCCTAAGGCACTTGACTGCTAAACAGAAGGCTGATGGTTCAAACCCACCAGCCATTCCTCAGAAGGAAGACAGGGAAATGTACTTCCATAGTGATACTGCCTTGGAAACCCAAGGAGGGGTCACTATGAGTCGGATCCGACTTGATGGCACATAACAACAACAACAACAGTAGGCACAGTCCCTCTCTGCTTGCTCCTGCTCCCTCCGGGATTGTCCTGTGTCCAGCTTTGCGTAGCCGCCATTAGCTAAACGTGTGAGTGATGGACACACCCCATGCTGCACAGCGAGTGCCTCTTCTGCCCCTGCTTAGCCAGCCCTGACTCGCTGCAGCAGGCAGACAGCAGAAGGGCTTTTCTGTCCACTTGAAGGCCGTCACTGAAAACAGGGAAAAACAAGCTGGTTTATGCAGCAACGGGGACCTCAGACCAACACAAGAGGCCCACAGCAGCCTGAACATGACAGTGTTCTCCCCATAAAGAGACGCTGAGACAACACTTTAATGGTCTCAGCCCAGACTCTATTTATGGAATCTATTTCACGGTCTTGGTCCATTCAGCAAGACCTTGGCAGTGAGGCCAGCAAAACTGCCACGCCTGTCTCCCTGAGGACACAGCGGCGTCCGCCTCAGCATATCAGACACCCCTTGTTCTCAGTCCTCCAGAGCTAGCACCCGAGAAAGAGAGACAGACAGAGAGACAGGAAGAGGCGCGGAGAGAGAGAGAGGAGAAAAACGTGGTTGGAAGGATAATTAGGGCCAATATGAGCTCTTCAAATTAAAAAAGTAAACAAAAATGAAAAACAGACTTACCCCGAGAGAGCTCCTGGGGTCTTGATTGCCGGCTGTGGCCCCCAGCCAGTGTCAGGAAGGAAATTTCACATCAAGAAGTGTTTGAGCACAGATTTTTCTGTCTCATGGTTGTGCTATCTTTGCATCGTTTTTAAAAATTATCTTTTAAATTATCTTTTTTTTTCCTCATTTCAAACATAATCTAGGTCCATCGATGAAATTTCCAATATATAATTTAAAGAGGAGACGAGAGAGCCGCGTCTGGTATTTTGGAGTGGAGCCTTCCGCGGTGTTGTTCTGCTCATAGACAGAAGGGTCACAGCGCCTTCTGACTGTCATGCATGTCCCTGCCCAGGAGTCAGATGCAATTTTAAATGGAAGCAGATGGTTGGAGAAAGCCCACTGCACTGGGAGGCCAGAGACCCAGGCTCTCCTGACACTCCCTCGATCCTGTGGCCTGGGGACAACCTCTGTTTGCCCATCTTTAAAATGGGGACCCAGCAGTCTCGACTTCAGTGGATGACTGAGTGGCCAGAGCAGTTACTGGTAGGTAGACGGTGCCACCCAGCTGGCTCTGACTCACAGCAATCCCATGTGTGTCAGAGAACTGTGCTCTGTGGGATTCTCAGGGGCTGCCCTTTGTAAGCAGATTGCCAGGCCTTTCTGCTGAGGCCCCTCTGAATGGAGTCGAACCTTTTGGTTAGCAGCCAAGCGTAGTCACCATTGTACCACCCACGAGCATTAAAAGGCCACTGCAGATTGATGCTGGCCATTTTCAACGTGGCCATGTGACCTTGCCATTGGACAAATGCCTGAGTATCTTTCTTGGCCTCCTGTGAACTGTGATCCTTTCTTCTAAGGCCACCTATGTCTCTGCCCTTGAAAATCACCACCCTCCCTCCAGCTCCAGGATCCTGGCAGCCTCCCTCCCTCTGCCCTGACACACTCCCCTCCTTAGCACATAGATCCACCCCCATCTGTGTCATTTAACTCTGCCTGTGCAGTAGCTCTTGGCTGAGTCCTTCTCTCCCCATCCCCACTGCTGTTTCCCTCGTCCTGGCCACCCTCCTCTCCTGCCTGAACTCCCATGTCAGCACCCCCTCTCCCTCCAAACTGTCTTCCACCGAGCTCCGCTGCAGCCAGGAGGCGCTTTGTAGAGCAGGGATCTGATCACACCTCCACCTGCTTCGTTAGCTTTCCACTGCTGTCAGGATGGAGTCCAAGGCCCTTGCCAAAGAGGTGCAAATAGTTAACATGCCTGCCTGCTAACTAGACGCTGGAAGTTCAAGTCTACCCAGAGGCACCTTGGAGTAAAGGTCTGGTGATCTACTTCCCCAAACTCAGCCATTGACAACTCTGTGGAGCACAGTTCTGCTGTGACCACATAGGGTCACCATGAGTTAGGGTTGACTTGACGGCAACTACTACCAGTGATCCCACCCATGCTTGCAGCTCCAGTTTCACTCCTGTGTGTCAGAGAGCTGTGCTCCGTGGGATTCTCAGGGGGTGTCTTTTGTAAGAACCCACACACACACACTCAGCTAGCACCATGTTCTCTCATCTCCAGGCCTTTGCCTCTACTGTTCCCTCTGCCTGGCCCACTCTTCTCTTTGCCTGGTAACTGACACAAACTCAGGTCTCTACCTAGCAGGCCACTTCCTCCAGGAAGCCTTCCTGGTGACCTCCCCCAGGCAGGTTTGATGGCCTACCCTGTGCTCCTGCTGATCCCATGTGGATGTCTGTGACTCCCCTCTCTCCTCCTCTTGGCCTTGGCGTGGACACTGGGGCAGCCCAGTGCATTTTGTTCCCAGTGCTGAAGATGCGTGTCCTCCATGTACCAGGCTCTCTTAGGATCTGGATTTTCCCCCCTTGTTCACATATTTGCATCCTCCCTTGGAGATGGAAAAAGCACTTAATTCTCTCAACTCCTGGAATGATTGGTGATGGGGCTCAGATTTCTCTCCAAGTTTTTTAAAAGACCCTGGTAACATGATATAAAAGTCCCTGAAGTGGACCAGAACCAGCCGGCGCCTTGTCAGCTCGGAGTAGCTGCTTTTATCAGTATGGCTGCAGGGAGGAGAGATCCAGTTGCACCCCCAAGGGCAGACACACCACTTTTCTCTCCTCTTCCTCTCTCCCAGCTGACCTCAAAGGGAGGCGAGGGAGGCTAGGGCAAGGGGGTTTCTGCCAGCACAGCTGTCACGGCAGCCACCTCTCCCTGTCAGAGCCCTCCTGGCCGGGCTGAGGTGGGTGTGGGAGACGCTGCTTCAGGTTTTAGCAGAGCCCAGCTAGGGGCAGAGCACCAAGCTGAGAATAGCTCTGCCAAAGGTTCCATCACCAGGCTTGGCCGTCAACAACCCCAGGCGTGCCTGGCAGCTG
>NW_006921625.1:13515407-13591549 GCF_000298275.1 Orycteropus afer afer | reverse complement strand
CAGCCTTCTGGTTAGCAGTCAGATGCCTTAGGCACTGGGTGACAGCAAATCCCCCTGACCTCTGTTCAACTTCCAAAACTCCCCCTGGGAGGGTCCTGGGGGAGTCTGAGGCCAGCTCTGTCCTTTAGGGAGCTGCTCTTCTGGTGGGACGACAAGGCAGACAGCATACACATGATGCTGGTCACAGCCATGTGGAAGGTGTCAACTGTAGCTTGTGGGAGGCTGCCAAATGTCTGTCCTCAGTTCTGGGTGTTGACAGGTGGGGCATGGCAGGGGGGAAGAGACATTTATGTGGGACGAGAAGGTGCCAGTTGAGTACTGAGAGAGAAAACTCTTGGGGTTCAGCATCCTATAGCCAACAAGCCTTTCCCTGGCACTCTCATGGGCCAGGTACCATGCGGCACAGGAGCTTCACAGGTGGAGACTCCTTGAATTGTCACTATGGGTCAAGGGCCATTTCCCTACCCTCACTTTGTGGATGAGGGTGTGGAGACTTCAAGAGGTTAAGTGAGTTGCTTAAAGTTACAGAGGTGTTAACTGGTTATCTCTTTAAAGACCCTGTTTCCAAGCAAGATCACATCCATAGGTGGAGAGCAGCAGAGTGGGGATTCCAACCAGGGCCTGCCCAAGTCCAAGGCTGCAGTGGTCGTGGATTTCCACCATGCTGTGCATGGTCTCCCCACAGAGATGGGATGGCTTGGGCATGTTTGGGAGGGGACATGTGCCCTGCTTTGCCATTATGCATAGAAGTCAGGAGGGAGAAGGTCAAAGAAAGGCTAGAACAGGCCAGAGATACTAGCCTCCACCCTCAACGGTTTGGTCCTTGTCCTACAGGCAGTAGGGAGCGTTGGATGTTCATTGCCGATAGCCATCCCAGACATCCTCAGGGCAGAGTAGTGCAGAGGGAGGCGTGGACACAGGCTGAGCTTCCAGGGTGACGTGAGATTCATTCATCTTCCCTGTGAGCCAGGGAGAAATGGGGCAATGTTTCTCAGGCACTCAGCCCAGCCTCTAGAATGTACGACAACAGCCTCTACTTCTGATGCCAACGACGCATGGCTCAGATAATGCCACGGGAGGCAGGATCGGCCTAAGCTGCTCCCACCTGCGGTGCCAGGCTGGCGCAGGTTTCTCTTCATGACGCTCGGTCATAGGGTGGCTTTTAGCAGTGGTCGGAAGTCTCCAAGCTGGCAGCTGCTCCCATGGCCCACCTGCCCTTCCCTCACACTTTTCAGGGATGGTTCTTGCTCCCCTGCTGTCTGTCCTCTCTCCCTCCTCCCCCTGCCAGGACCTTTTGGAAGGCGGCAGATGGGTGTGAATGTCACACTCTGCAGGGCCCCAGCAGAGAGAGCATCTCAGGCCGGCTGGGGCTGGGCCATCTAGAGCCCCGAGCTTTGGCACATCCCACGTGGGGCTTATGTGGTGAGATGTTCTCAGAGACCTGAACTGATGAGGGTCAAGGTGTGGGCGTGGGGTGCAGAAGGAACTCCCCGTTCCTGACGGTCCCCAGCCTCCTCCTGAGGCCGGCCAGCCATGATACTCATTCTCTGGGACTGTTGCCACCCTCTGCCCCATTTGGCTTTAATAGAAAGAGCTATTCTTCGGCCTTGCCTGCTGCTGCTGCTGTGTTAACTTCCGGCCCGTCCCCAGCCTGTGGCCCTCCTGGATTCCCTTGTCTGACAGTGGCTGTACCCACCTCCCCAGACAGAAACCTTAGTGCTCCTTGCCCTCTTCTCTGCCCTGTTGCCTTGATACTCTCACCTGCTGAGCTGGTGCGGTAGCCTCTGCATCAGCCCTCTTGTCTCTGTCTCCTTCCTGCCCCTCTGGTCCAGCCTTGCTGTCCCTAGCACTCAGAAACTGCTCGGCTTTCCTGAAGCCATCAAATGCCGACTCCTAGCAGACATGAATGTCCTGGCCACAGCCTGGGGACAGAGTCCTAACCACACAGCCCAAGCTTCCCCATGTGGTCTCAGCCCCTTATTCAAGGTTGGTCTCTGACTTGTCTGTATGAAGCCACCCAGAACAGTTCCCTACTATGGACCCAGTCCCTGCAAGGCCTTAGGCTTCCCATGCCCATGGGAAAGCCTCTATCTGCATGGTGGTTCACAGCAGGGCCTTTCAAGTCACAGCGGGTAACCAATCCTTACTCTCCTGATTAGGAGCTATGTGACTCTCAGCAACTTGCTTAACCTTCCTGAGCTGCCATAGCAGAACAGCATTGATAATGGTAATGTTAGCAATCACTGATCAAGTTCTTATTATATGCCAGACACTGTGCCCAGGACTTTGCCTGACTTCTATATAGCTACCCTAGGACCCTTGGGAGGAGGCACTATTTTTATTTTCCATTTACAAGTAAGGAAACAGGTTTGCTGTGGTTAAGGCCCTTGCCCAAGGCCAAATACCACTGAAAGCCAGACTTGGCTCCTCTCTTTGTGCTGGTCCTCCACTGCAGAGATGGGGACACATCATTCACTTCTCAGGGCAGTTGGATGGTTTTACCGAGACAGCCCGGGGTGTGCCGCACGCAGTGATCAGAGGTCTTCCTCCTGCTTTGGCCTTTGCTTGGGCTGGGGGCTCTGTGCTGCTTTGCACCTAACAGTGCTGCCTCCAGTGTCAGCAGAGCCCTGGCCAGCGTGAGCACCCAACCTTCAGCTCAGGCCCTGGAGCGTAGCACGTGTGCCAGCACCCTCATCACCGGGAATCAGGATGGAGGCTGTGGGTGTCTCTTTCCCTAGAGGGTGCCTGGTACCTGCTACCTTTGTATGTTGGAGACCTCACCCAGAGCCTGGGCCTCTGGGGAAGCTGTGAAAGTGTCTACCAAAGACAGCGAGTCAGTGAGGAAACCCATGAGGGAGGGAGGGAGAAATGAATGATCCGATGGCTTAGCTGCAGCAGACAGAGAAGATGTCTTCCCCCAGGCCTCCAGGAGATGGGGTGTATTAGTGTCCTCGGGCTGCCATAACAAAGCACCACAAACTGGGTGGCTTGTAAGAACAGAAATTCATTGTCTCATAGTTCTGGAGGCTAGAAGTCCCAATTAAGTGTTGGTTGGGCCACCCTCCCTCTGAAGTCTCTAGGGGAAAATCCTTTCTTGTCCTTCTTAGAATCTGGTAGCCCCAGGCATCGCAGATGTAGTTTCCCAGGGTGTCCTTCCTCTGGCTGTGTCTCTGTCTCATCTCTTTTATAAGGACAACACTCAGATTGGATTAGGACCCACTCCACTCCAGTATGGCCTCATGCTAACTGCTAACATCTTTAAAGACCCCATTTCCAAGCCTGGTACATTCACAGGTACCAGGTGTAAGGACTTGGACCTACCATTTCAGTGGACACTATTCAATCCATAATGAGAGGTTACTCAGGTAGGAAGATGCCTTCTGTCTCCATGCAATTGGCCAGTGAGCTACCAGCCTGGTGAGTGCCAGGCTGTACCCAGCCAGGCATACCTAGCCAGCCCTCTATTCTGGAAAAGTTGGCCGAGAGCTTGGCTAGGTGTCCGTTGGAATGTGTCCTAGAGGGAAATTATTTATCACATGTTCTAGAGGGCCAGCTGCGTCTGCTGCGTTTCTTCTCCACTCCCTGGTAAGGAGATACAATGACTGAGGTTCCACGGTGAGCCAAGACAGTGACATTGTCCTAAAAAGGAAATGGCTCGATGGAGAGGTATAAATAGGAGAGCTGGGGGAACGGCCAGATGACAAGGCCGCTCTGCTCACCCCCTCGGCCACCACGGGAGGGCCGCTCTTGAAGTTCTGGCCACCAGCAGGAGACAGATTTTTTAAGATGTTGGCAAGAGACGAGAGTTGAGCAATCTCTTGTCATCCTCTTTGCCTCCCTCAGCCCACCCTGGTCATCAAGGAAGGACGTGAGGAAAATGAACTCTAGGTGGAAAGGCTAAACGCCATCCACTGGCTGTGTTCAGAGAGGGGCTCTTGGCTCTGGAGAGGCCCTGGCTCTGGACCAGTGGGAGAAGAGGAAGGAAGAGGGAGGTTGAAGGTCCAGTGTGGGAAGGAGGCGGGGAGGGAGTTAGCGGGGCTGGGTTAGCAGTGGACCAGGCCTCATCCTGATTGGGCTTCAGTGTTACAAAGATGCAGGGAGAGGGCAGCAGCTGAAGGCAGGGGTAGCTTTGGGATGTGGGTAGCGTTGATGCTACATGAGACCCAGATTCCAATGTCTTTAAAGCTGAGCCCGGGTTCAGCTCTTTGTTCTTCCACTTAGTGGATGGTATCAGCTAGTCCTTCACTTTCAGGAGGTGGTTCCTACCTGCGCCACAGAGTCGCTATTGCCTCCCCAGAGGCTCTCATGAGGATCAAATGGACCATGTCCCGTGGACACAGATGTGGAATCCATCTTGCTGGGAAGCCAGATGTTCATAAGACGTGGGTCTATCTCCCCACAGTCCTGGTGGCAGCCTTTCTTGGGGTCCTTTTCTCACTTAGGCCTGCATGGTGAAGGCTGGCTCTCACATCCAGGGCTGATTCCGCTTCCTCCTCCTCCTCCTCTGAGTTCCAGGGATTCCCATGACCCTCACAGCCGCCACCTGCCTGGGGTGGCTGCTCATCCCCCTCTCCTGCCTGTTGCTGCCTCTGTCTTCACTCCCCGTGGAGGGTGTGGGCTGGCCTGCAGCTTACAGAGAGTGCTTTCATCTTCCTAACAATCCCACAGTCTCAGTGGGATTTTCATTCTCATTTTGGAGACAAGGCTCTGAGAAGTTGCCCACATTGCCTGTTTACAGGCAAGGTCTGGCTCTGAATTCTTTGGCTCTCCATGACAGCTCATGGTTGCTTCTTGGGGCTTACCTGTGGCTGTGACCTCCACAGGACTTGCCTCTGCACTGGGAAAGAACTGGAAATCCAGACGGGGCTGTGGGGTCAAGGCCATTCCCATCAGGCGAGCTTCCTGCTGAGCGTTCGTCACCATCTTCTGTGGGCTCCTCCAGCTCCAGTCACAGCGCCCTCTGCATGCAGGTGTCGGGGGCCCCGGCCCCAAGCCATCTGTGGTCTACACCTGTCTCATTTTCTCTGGAAGGCACTTGGCCATGGGAGAATGAGGTGTAGGGAGAAGGTGTGGGGAGAAGTGAGTTATCATACCCTCAAGGCTAAGGTGACATAAATTTTCCAAGTCAAACATTTTACACGTGCCCAACAGCAGTTTACTTGGTTACTGCTTAACAGGCCAGGTGTGCTGTTTTCCATCAAAACATTTCCTCTGCTCAAAAGCATCTCTGACACAACAGCTGGGTCCTGTAGCACTGTTGTCATAGCTCACATGCTCTTTGGGGTCCAGTGTTATCAGAACATCACTACCTCTTGCCACACTAGGTGGTGATAAGAGTTTGGAAGAAAACGTTCTACTGTTGATGCAAAACTTCTTCAGGTCATCTTTGTCCTGTTTAGGGAGAGAAAGGGGGGGAAAAAGCAACCCTTCTGGGGGAGTCCCTGCCATGTCTCGCTGGCCAGTCCAGGTTTGACACCATGAAACAGTCAGACTCCCATTGCAGCAGAAACTGTTGAAGTTTCATGGAAATGTTTGGGGGAACAATTTGCAGACTCTGCTGCTGACAACTCACTTCTTGTGTGTCGTTTTGGATAGCGCTTACACCCAGCACAGCGGGAGAATTTGGACCACCCTTGCAATGTGCTGGAGTGGAATTGGACCGTGCTCTCTGGCCAGGTCTTTGATATGGCTGCGAGAGCATGTTCGTCCACTCATTAGGCCCATTTTTAACAGGATCCGTCTCTGCCCGGATACTGGGCTTATCACAGAGATAAGTGCAGCCCAGGCCTCATTCTCAGGGAGGCTGGTTGACAGAGACTGTAAGACTTGCACACATTTCATTCCTAAACACATCAGAACCGATTAGGAAGGGCAGCGGGCACCTCTTAGACAAGGTGAGAGGACCGTAGGGGGCCCCTGGGTGAACGCTGGCCCCACATCTAACACAGCACAGTGAATGTCTGCCATAAGGATCAGGAACTGCACCAGTAGTCCCTGTGTGTTATTACTTAGAGAGGTTAATAAAAGGTGGCAAGTGGGGGAGTCAATTAAACCCCAAGTTAAATAAAAATATCAGGTAAATATTTAATAGTGCAGAAAAGGTTGTGGTAAAACTCCTGAGGGTGGTTCATGAATGGCTGATGTCTGGAAAAGTTAAATTCAAGTTTATTACATGCTGATGGGGTGCCAGGAACTTCACCTCTATCATCAGGCAGTCCTCAGGAGGCCCTGGGATGGGGTGGTGGCAGCATTCCCACTGACTGCTGAGGAAATTGAGGCTCAGAGATGTGAAATGACTTGCCCAGGGGCACGGGATTAGCTGTCTGACTCGTGATCCTGAACTCTCATACTGTGCTGTATGACAAAGCCCTGCAGTTGGTCAAAATGAGCAGTGATCATTTCCTCCCTTGGGTGCAACCCAGGAGAGCTTCCTGCAGGAGTCAGTATTGATGAGGGGCAAGATTTAGCAAGAGGTGTTTGTGTGGTAAGGCAGTGTGTCCTATGTGTCCTGTGATTATTGGCTGAGTGATCTAAATGGTTGTTGTTATGTGCCATCAAGTCGTCTCTGACTCATAGTGACCCTTCCTTGGGTTTCCGAAGTGGGAAGTAGATTGCCCAATCTTCTTCGGAGGAGTGGCTGATGGGTTTGAACTGCCAACCTTCTGGTTAGTAGTCAAGTGCCTTAGGCATTACACCACTAGCTCTAAATTAGAATGACTTAAACAACACTTTTTTTCTTCACATAAGTGAAGCTGTGAGGTAGGCTATAGGTTGGCTCTTCTGAGTCTTCAGGGACACAGGTTCCACCATTCTATAAATCTGGCTTCCAGACTCAAAATATCTCATGGTGCCACACCAGCCAGCACATTGTTGTTACAGAAAAGAAGAAGCTGAAGCCAACAATGTATCCTCACATCTCACTGGTTACAGGGGGCCACCCAATTAGTGCTGCCATCTGGGTGCAGGACAACGTGGTGGTGTTAGCCAGCTCCTTCCGAGTGAGGCTGTAGGGGACACAGCAGTCTAGTGCAGAGGATAAAGCCTCCCATGAACTGGGAGTTGCTCCTGGAGGGGCCCTAAGAAGCTCCTTGATCTATTCTGGTCAGTTCAGCATGTTTATCTGGTGCTTAGGTGGGAGCTCTGGTGGCGTAGTGCCTAAGGCATTTGACTGCTAACCAGAAGGCTGGCGGTTCAAACCCACCAGCCACTCTTTGGAAGGAAGGTAGGGCAATCTACTTCCATAGCTATACTGCCTCAGAAACCCAAAGAGGGGTCACTATGGGTTGGGATCGATTCGATGGCAGTGAGGGTTTTTTTTTTTTTTTTTTTTTGGTTTAGTTGGAGGTAGCATTGCCGCAATTAATCCACCTCAGGCAGCCCTGCCCACTAGCTCATTAGCCCCTCTGAAAACACAAGAGTTGCTCTTGAGTATAAGCCAACTGCTGCTCGCCCACCCTCCGGTGCAATTAGAGCAAGGGCCGCAGAGCCAGCTTCTCACAGCAGCCAGGGACTGAATCCTGCTGTCATTTAGTCTTACTGGAGCCCGGTTATGCCGACAAGCCTCCAGGTGGGTGAGGGTGGGCTTCTGTGCAGCCCACAGGCTGGCCAGTGACCCCATCCTCCTGCTCCATCCCCTGCCTCTAGGGCCTGGGGGCTGTGTTTGCTTATCATTTCTTATCTCATGGCATCCAGCTGGCCATTGCTGGGGTATCAGGTTTGAAGAATTCTTTAAAATCACCAAGGCTCTTCTGAGTAACCAAAGTCATTCCAGGACTCGGTGAGAAGAGGTCAGACTTGTTCATGGGAAACCCTCTCTATAGGCATTTGGGCCTGGAATGCTCACTTTTGGTGAATATGGTTGTGAGGGCTGAAAGGGGTGTGCTCAGGTGGGGCTCAGCCCCCTCTTCTCTGCCCAAGGTCACACAGCTGGTCAGAGGCAGAACCGGGGAGAGCATAGCTTTCGCACCCCCAGACTGGTGCTCCGTGTTTTAATTACCTCCAAGCAAATAAGATTGTAAAGAGGTTGGAGAGAAGCTTTCACATGACTTTAGAAATCAAACTGCTATTAATATGCTAATTACCACTGGTTCTAATTTACCATTTAAGCGGGTCCTGCCGAGTTTCTCCTTGGCAACACTGTTAAGATATTCTGCTCTGGAAATACAAAGTCCATACTATTTTTTAATGAAAGCTCTAAATCCAGGCTTCCCCTATGTCCAGCCAGCCCTTTTCCTTGGGTTTTAGTAGGTTCTGCTCTGCTCCCCGGTAATGAAGGCTGGATGGGGTGAGGTGAGGAAAATTTGATGCACTTGGAAAACAAGAGCTCCACAGAGATGCCCGAGCTGGTAGGGCCTGGTGAGTCCCCAGGCCAGTTACCTGCAAATGTCGTTGGACATCTAAGCGTTACTTTTAGCAGTGGCATCACTAACTCATAAAACCAGTTCTAACTGGCTTTATTCTTAGATTGGTCTCAAATTAGGTGATGCAGGTACTGTTTGAGAAATGTCTTTTTCCCTCCCTACATCACGTTTGTCCTGGAAGTACCCTGCTGGTGAGGAAAACAAAATGGCAGCTACCCAGCCAAGAACAATATAAATATTTGTTTGGGAAACAAGAGATGAGTGACCTATTTGTTTTGAGGGTGGATCCCAGAGGGCAGGAAGCAGGGTTGGCCCCAGCCCTTTGCTTTCTGAAGAACTGGGCAGGGCAGGAGGCTTTGCTAAGCTGGGAGCTTTCATTGTCTGACAAACAGGAGAGGAATCCTTTGTTCCAATGGGGGGATTGGGGTCGATATTCCAGTGGAGGCATGGGACTTTTCTGAAGAGTAGGCTATAGATTTCAGAAGAACAATGTTGTTGTTGTTGTTAAGTGCCGTCGAGTCTTTTCCGACTCATAGCGACCCCATGCACAGCAGAACGAAACACTGCCCGATCCCGCGCCAGGCCCCCAATCCCTGCTATACTTGAGCCCATCATCGCAGCCACCGTATCAATCCATCTCCTTGAAGGCCTCCCCCTCTTTCGTCAACCCTCCACCCTACCAAGCATGACATCCTTCTCCAGGGAATGGTCCCTTCTTACAACATGACCAAAATAGGTGAGATGAAGTCTGGCCATTCTTGCTTCCAAGGAGCATTCTGGCTGCACTTCCTCCAGGACAGATCTGTTAGTTCTTTTAGCAGTCCATGGTACTTTCAGCATTCTCCGCCAGCACCACAACTCAAAAGCATCGACTCTTCTTCGGTCTTCCTTATTCATTGTCCAGCTCTCACATGCATACGAGGCGATTGGAAATATCATGGCTTGTGTCAGGCGCACCTTAGTCCTCAAGGAGATATCCTTGCTCCTCAGCACTTGAAACAGTTCCTTCGCAGTTGACTTTCCCAATGCTACACGTCGTCTAATGTCCTGACTGCTGCTTCCGTTGGCATCGATTGTAGAACCAAGCAACGTGAATTCCTTGACAACCTCAATCTTCTCTCCATTTATTGTGATGCTGCTCATTGGTCCAGTTGTGAGGATTTTTGTTTTCTTTATGTTGAGATGTAATCCATACTGCAGACTGTATTCTTCAACCTTCATCAGTAGGTGCCTTAAGTCATCCTCACTTTCAGCAAGCACAGAAGAACAATACATTAGCTAACGTAATTTAAAAATCTAACAAACATTACTGGGCACCCACTCTATGCCAGACCTCAATGAGGCCCATTCCAGTTACCATTGTTGTATGACAAATGACTCCTAAATGTGAAATGGCCGTTTATCATGCTCATGGATTTCATGGCTCAAAAATTCAAACAGGGTACATGTATGAATCAGGATCAACACCATGGCACACAACATTCACAACAGCAGAAATGGCTCATTTTTGCTCTGTGTTACCTGAGCCTCAGCTGCAAGAATCATTCACTCATATGTCTGGTAGTTGATGCAGAAGGGATATCCTTTTTATAATCTATCCTCAGAAGTTACAGCGTCACTTTCGCTATGTTATATTGGTAGGAGTTATCACAAACCCATACTCAGATTTAAAGGGAGGGAATATAGACCCTGCCTCTCGGGGGGAGGAATGTCAGTCACATTTTAAGAAGAGTGAATGGGATGTACATTTATTTCAAGAAATATAAGACAGACTTGAAAATATAAGCAAGGGGAAAAAAAAAAAAAAGACCATACAAAATGACAGAGAAGATTTGAAAAGAAAGAAATAGAACTTCTAAAGATGAAAATTTAATCAATGCAAGTAAAAACTCAATGGACATATTAAACAGCAGATTAGACTTAACAGATGAAAAAATTAGAAACTGGAAGATGTATTTATATAAATGAACTAGAATGCAGCATAGAAAAATAAAGTGATAGCAGTAATAAGAGACATTTAGGCTATAGTGAGAAGGTCTAACATAAAGCTAACTGGATTCCAGAAGGAGATAATAGAGAAAATGGATAAAAGACAATATTTGAAGAGATAATGACTGAGACTTTTGCAGAATCTGTAGAAGATATGAAAACTCTGACCTAACAAATTCAGTCAATCTCAAGCATGATAAATAAAAGCAAATCTACTCCTAGATACATCAGTATAAACCTACAGTAAGTAAACCTAAGACAAAGAGATGGTTTTAAAAAGCAACCAGAGAGAAGAGCAAGATTACCTGTCCAGGTATGTCAGACAACTTCTCAGTAATGATGATAAAAGTTAGAAAATGGTCAAATATCTTCAGTGTGCTCACATTATTTACCTACTATTCTGCACCCAGTGAAAGAAACTTTTATGAAAGAACAAGAGGAAAATTAGAGATATTTCAAAAGAACAAAAGCTTGGAGACTTTACCACAAATGTATCTCACAGTAGGATTTTCTAAAATGAATACACTTTTGTTGTTGTTAGGTGCCGTCAAAGCAGGTTTAATTCGTAGTGACCCTTCGTACAACAGAACAAACCACTGGCCTGTGCCGTCCCCACCAGCATTGCTTTGTTTGAGCTCATCGTTGTACTCACGGCATCAGCCATCTCACTGAGGAGCTTCCTCTTTTTTGCTGACCCACTACTTTACCAAGCGTGATGTGCCTCTCCAGGGACCGGTCCCTCCTGAGAACATAGCCAGAGTATGTGAGGGGAAGTCTCACCATCCTTTCCTCTAAGGAGCATTCTGGTACTTCTCCCAAGACAGGTTTGTGTGTTCTTTTAGCAGTCCATGGTATACTCAATATTCTTCTCCAACACCATAATTGAAAGGCATCAGTTCTTCTTTGGTCTTCCTTATTCCTTGTCCAGCTTTTGCGTGCATATGAGGCAACTGAAAATACTATGGCTTGGTCAAGCCCACCTTAGTCCTTGAAGTGACATCTTTGCTCTTTAACACTTTAAAGAGGTCTTTTACTGCAGATTTGCCCAATGTAACATGACATCTCATTTCTCGACTGCTCCTTTCATGGGTGTGATTGTGAATCCAAGTCAAATGAAATCCTTGGCCACTTCAGTCTTTTCTCCATTTATCATGATATTGCTTACTGGCCCAGTTATAAGCATTTTTATTTTCCTTATGTTGAGGTATAATCCATTCTGAAGGCTGTAGTCTTTGATCTTCATCAGGAAGTGCTTCGAGAATGCACGTTCGGCAGAAGAAAATACCAGATGTAAAGTCTGTTTTGCAGGATGGAATGATGTGCAGAATTTTGGCAAGTAGTTGGCTAAATCTAACCAAAGGCCAGAATGACTCTGCTGAGGCTGGTTGCTGCCTCACAGGGACCATGTGAGGGCTGCACAGCTGAATTCTGAATTTCATCTGTGCCAGTACCTGCCCTCAGCTCTATCACTTCTTGCTGCCTTGTTCCTTTCATAGCTGTTGATGCTCAGGTTCTTGCCTGCAACCCTGGACTTTAGACCGTGTTCATGGCTTATGCCTTCTTGATTTCCAGGGTCCTGTCTGATTTCCAAGGCTGGCCCAGCTAGAGTCTTGTTTGTCTACTTTGCTGAAGCCCAGTGAGATCTTAATCATAACTGAATTGCTACTCTCGGTATTGTCTGACCCAATTCTGGGAAGGTTTTGGGCTCTTCCTTTTTCTTCTCTTCCTTTAACCCTAAGGTTTTTTCCATTTGTGCCCTAGGACCATCAGCAGAGAAGACTGTTAAGCAATAACAACCAACAGAACCACACTCCTGACAAAACCCTTCTATATGCTCCAGTGTCCAACAGGCTTAGCCCAAGGCACCATTTATTCCTTTTCCCAAAAGCTTTCAACTCAATCCATAGGAGGATTTGTCTTCTCACATGAGAACTGTTCTCAAAATTGGCAAAGGGAAAAAGGCATTGCTTTACTGAAATGTGATCTGCCAACCCTTTAGAACTTGCCAATGCTGGACAATTCATGGAACCTCTACAGCAAAGAAGACGGGTGCTTCCACACCCACCAGATAATAGCATGTGGATGAGGCCCAGGGTCCATAAAAAAACAAAATCACTGTCATCAAGTAGATTCTGACTCATGTGACCCCCATTGGGTTTCCAAGGCTGTAAATCTTTACGGAAGTGCATTGCCCCATCTTCTTTCTGTGGAGCGGCTGGTGGGTTTGAACCACTGCCCTTCCGGTTAGCAGCCAAATGCCTTATCCACTATGCCACCAGAGCTCCTTGAGGCCCAAACTAGGGAAGGAAAAATTCTTAACCAGTGGGCTGCAAAAGAGGCTAGGAGCCAACTGAGCCTTGAGCCCAACTGGAGTGAAGTGATGCCAAACGCCTTTCCCTCTTCAGGGTAATGAAAGTGATTTGTAAGGGACATTTTTTTCCTTTTAAATGCAGAACAGGGCTGGGTAAGAGAGAGTGATTTGAGGGTAAGTGCAGATGAGGTTTGTTTATGCTCCAGAGATGAGCAACAAAGGGAGGCGGTGGCCTATGACCTTCTGTTGTGTCTGGAATCTCTACCCTCTAAGACCATCTCGCACAATGATGAGGAGCCTCAGAGGGACCAGAGTCCTGGGAGGTGGAGGACCAGTGGTCAAGACACTGTGGGTGCATCCTACTATGCGAGGTTGCACTGGGGTTAGGGAGGTGCCTGGCAAGGCCAAGGCCACTATTAGGCCCTGGTGGGGAATGTTCCGCCACCTCCTGAATTCCTCTTCCCTGGGGAAAGCAGTAAGAAGCTCTGGTGGCACAGTGCCTAAGACATTTGACTGCTAACCAGAAGGTTGGCGGTTCAAACCCACCAGCCACTCCTCAAAAGGAAAACCTGGCAATCTACTTCTGTAGTGATACCACCCTGGAAACCCAAAGGGATTCGCTTTGAATAGGAATCGACTCAATGGCAGTAATTTTTTTTTTTTTGGAAAGCAGTAGAGATTGGGCTGTTGTTGGCCTGGCCGCCCTCCGGAGCCCTGCACAGGTGCAGGGACATTCTGACTGAAGTTCCTTTGTTGATAACAGTGATAGCCCAGCATCAGGCCTGCTGCCCTCACTGTCTGCAACTCCACGTGTGTGCCTTTCTGTCTGAGCAAATGTCCATGTTCACCCCTGCTGTCCATCCTGCAGCCTGGCCCATCGGCCATATGGCAGCCCCTGTGGTGCTCACTGTGTACCCTCTTTGCATCAGGGCTTCTCCATCCTTCAAACTCCAAAACTCACTGCCATCAAGTCAGTTCCAACTCTTAGTGACCCCCATCGGGTTTCCAAGGCTGTAAACCTTTACAGAAGCAGACTGCTTCATCATTTTTCTGTAGAGTGGCTGATGGGTTTGAACCACTGACCTTTTGGTAACCAGCACAATGCCTTAACTGCTATACCACCAGAGCTCCTTTCTGCATCCTTAGAGTCGCACAATGACCAGAATGATGGGTGGGTGGGACATACTTCATGGTTTGGGTTCCTTGGCCCCTGGCAGAGGCTTATCCAGGAAGATAGCATCCATGGCATTAGTTTAAAATTGCTGAATGATCTCTCACAGCTCGAGATGGAAACAGCCATGGTGAATAGAAACTGCCCATTGGTGCACTCCCCTCAAGTGACACCCAGAGACCCGTGCCATAACCCCCCATACCCTAGATCTGCCTGTGCTCCCTGGGGACTGGAGTTGGGACTGAGCGTTCAGGCAGCCTCCCCAATCCTGTGTCTGCCTAGCAGATCTGGATCCTCTTGGGACAACTGTGTCACTCATATCCCAAGGGGCAAGCCGTAGCGTGGAAAGCATTTGAGCTTTGGATGGCACCACAGACAGGTCAGAACTCTGGCCCTGTCTTTCTGAGGCCCCAGCAGATTGCTCCATTGTGCACTGTGGGAGGTCCTGAGTTCTGGAGCATGAGCTGGGCTAAGGGTGGGTGAGGGCGGAGAGGCAGTGCCCTGGGATGGCCACCCAGTGCACGTGGCTGGCCCTTGCTACATTAGCAGGTGAACCATCACCGTTCTAAGAAAGAAGTCCTTGTGCCCGTTGCTCAGCTGAGGAGAAGGGTGCGCGTTCCCAGTGAATGGCCCGTAAACAGCACCTGTTCTCATCAGGTGATGTGCTGGGGCTCCCCACATGGTGAGCAGTGGGGCCAGGTCATGCCCCGGCCCAGGCTCTCCCATCTAGCAGCCTGTCTCGCTCCTCCTGGGCCTGCAGGCTGGCAAGGTGTGGGAAGGAGCCCAGTGAAATTACTGTGTTCTCATCCACGGGTGGATCTAAGGTCTGACAGGTATGGCTTATGCCCTGGGTGCCACATTAAGGGGGTGCCACTCAGCAGTTCCTGTTAACTATGCAGTTTCTATTGCCAGCAGTGAGAGATCACTCAGCGAGTTAAAGTTATACTTCTGTATTTGAGTGCCTCCATGAGTCAAGGCAGACTGTGATCTTAACTGTGCTGAGTGTAGAAAGAAAAGAAACTGAAAAAAAAAGACTGAGCCCATCAGAGACCAGTTTTCATCAGTGAAAGCAAGGAAGGTGCAGCTGTCATTTTCATGTAGTGTCATCATGTATTGAATAAAAGAGGAGTGAGTTTGACTTGTATTTTCAAGCTGATGTTACCATTAGTGATCTAAAAGGTGGTTGTCAGAGGTTCAGACATGGGTGCCATTTCAGTTCTTGCCAAAGGCACTATTTTCTGTAAACATGCCTCTGCTTCATCCACCCCTCCACACAGACCTCTCAGGAGCCAGGCAGAGCAGAGAGACTTAGTAGCCCCATTTTACAGACAAGGAAACTGAGGCCAAGTGAGTCATCAGAAATTACTGAGTTTGTAAATGGCAGAGCTGATCTACAAACCTCGCTCTTTTGATTGTATACCCTGCACTCTTCCACCCTAGGAGACAGCTGCCGCTGCACGTCAATATTGTCATTTGGAGTGATTGTTCAGGAGCCCAGGGATGGGGCTGGGGCAATCAGACAAGGCTTCCTGGAGGAGGTGTGTGTACACTCTTCTCCATAAGGTTGTGGTGGGATTAAGTGAAAGAATGGAGCAGTAAAGCCTGTGATTCACAGTAGGTGCTAGATCTGTTTAGCTCTCCATGGCATGAATGTTTGGGTACCCAGGTGGTATACATTTATCTTTTTATAAACTCTGCCCCCACTCTGCAGTGCTTGTTGGAAGTACCATGGGCTTTGGAGTCAAAAAGACTTGGATTCAGATCTAGTTCCCCTACTAATACTGTGTGACTTTGGGCAAGTTCCTTAAACTGGCTGTTTTCTGTTCAGCAGGATGGGGAATTCTCTGCACCCCACAGGGTGGTGGTGGCATTATGTGGGAGAACAGAGCATTAAAGCATGGGGCTCGTGGAGGTCTCCCTACATCATGAGTCTTGGACCGGTGCTTACGGGGGGACATACCCACACACAATTCTCTGTGCACAGTCTTTGCTGCTCTGTAACCATCTAGATGGGGAGCCCTCATTTTCATCACAGTTAAAAAACCACATTCTTGGGACTGTAAAATGATACAGCCACTGTGGAAAGCAGTATGGCGACTCCTTAAAAAGCTGGAATTAGAAATACCATTTGACCTAGCCATTCCATTACTAGGTATATATCCTAAAGAAGTGAGAGCCAGGACAGAAACAGATAAATGCACACCCATGTTTTCTAGGAACATAGTGCCTAAGGCACTTGACTGCTAACCAGAAGGCTGGCGATTCAAACACACCAGCCACTCCTCGGAAGTTGTTGTTGTTATGTGCCGTCGAGTTGGACCCGACTCATAGCGACCCCTCCTTAGGTTGCCGAGGCAGTATCACTATGGAAGTAGATTGCCCAACCTTCCTTCTGAGGAGTGGCTGGTGGGTTTGAACCTCCAGCCTTCTAGTTAGCAGTCAAGAGCCTTAGGCACTATACTACCAGAGCTCCTTCTCCAAAGTAAGATTAGGCAATCTACTTCTGTAGTGATATGGCCTTGGAAACCCAAGGAGGGGTCACTATGAGTCGGGTCCGAGTCAATGGCAAACAACAGCATGTTCATTGCAGCACTATTTGCAATAGCCAAAAGATAGAAACAACCTAGGTGCCCATCAATAGAAGAATGGATAACCAAACTATGGTACATACACACAATGGAATACCATGCAACCTGTTCTAGTTACCTAGTGCCACTCTGACAGAAATATACCACAGATGGGATGGCCTTAACAAACAGGAGTTTATTCTCTTACAGTTTGGATGCTTTAAGTCCAACTTCAAAGTGCCAGGCTCTTGGGGCTGGGTGAAAGCCCCTCAACCTTGGGGTCCAGCTCTGCCTCCTGCTCCCAGCCCACTGCAGCTAGAGGCATTTGTTTACTCAGACAGTTGCTGGCTGCTGAGGCTGACAAGCCCAAGGTTGACAAGTAAAAAATGCACAGTCCTAATGTTACTAAACCACATGACAGGCCATTAATTCAAGTTCATTGTAAGTCCCAAGGTCGGCAGAGCATGGCAGGCTACTGAACGACAACATGGCTACATGCAGGGTCCAAGTGTGCCATATGCCAGAGACTATCTCCAAGGCTTCTCCGTATATGCAGGAAGCAGATCACATCCCAAAGGCAGCTACTCAGCTGCTTGTGGTAGATCCCACCATGGAGCTGATTGCCAGTCTCATCTTGGGGAATAACTACCGCAAGCTTCCCAGCCAAGTTGACACACAAACACAACCACTATACAACCTAAGGAATAACATAGAATCTGCAAAACACTGCATAATGTGAATAAACATGGAGGACATTATGCTGAGTGAAATAAGTTAATCACAGAAGGAAAAATACTATATTAGTTTGTTATTGTAAAAAGTCAAGGAAAGGCTTATATATGGAAGGCAATTTTCTTTGTTGGTTCCCAGGGGTGGGAGGGGAGGGGAGGGAACACTGTTAGATAGGTAAAGACAAGTATTGATTTGGGTGAAGAGAAGGTCATGTACCAAATGTGAGTGATCAATGTGGTGGCATTGAGGAAGAGGAAGACAGAGAGGTGCATGAGAGGTACAGACAACAAAGATGAACCCTTTTGCACATACAGTACTACGTTGTTATGTCAGTCAATCTCATTAAGGGCCTTCCCCTTTTTCCTTGACTCTCCCTTTTACCAAGCATGATATCCTTCTCCAGGGAATGAGATGAAGTCTGGCCATTCTTGTTTCCAAGGAGCATTCTGATTGCACTTCCTCTAGGACAGATTTGTTGATTCACAGGTAGAGGGCTTTGGATTTCATCATATTTTTTCAGAGGACATAATTCAAGCTGTAACAGTCAGTACACCCCAACCACCATTCACTCACTCACTGATTCTTTCGTTTCTGAGAGCCTGCTGTGTGCCAGGCTTGCTCTCAGCCTGGGGCAATACAGCCCCAAGTGAGACTGACCAGGACTTGTCCTCCAGTTCCTGGCTGAAGGTGGGGAGAGGAAGAGTTAATCAAGACATTACTCAAGCGGATTTCAAAGGACACCCGTGCTGCGTGCTTCAGAGGAGAGGTGATAGGAGCTTGGATTAAGGGTCCGTGCTGGGAGACCCACGCTACATGAGTCTGGAGAGGGGATCCAGAATTGAAAGATACCCCTTGCCCTTAAGAAACGTGGGTGCCAGCTGCATGTTGTCCCCCTTCTGTCTGTGATCTTTGAAAGTGATGGTGCTACAAGAAGAAAGAGTCAACACTTGGAAACAAACACTAGTTCTGGTGATCACTTTAAAGACGAAGGTGCGCATGACCCAAACCATGGTATTTTCAGTAGCCTCATGTGCACATGAAGGCTGGACAATGAATCAAGAAATCCGCAGAAGAAGTGACGCATTTGAATTGTGATGTTGGCAATGAATACAAATCTGTCTTGAAAGAAGCCCAGCCAGAATGCTCCTTAGAAGTGAGAATGGCCCAACTTCATCTCTCGAACATTGGCCATGTTATCAGAATGGAGCAGTCCCTGGTGAAGGATATCATGCTTGGTAGAGTAGGAGGTGAGCAAAAAGTGGAAGACCCTCAACAAGAGGAATTGACACAGTGGCTGCACTGACGCACGCAAGCGTAGTAATGACTGAGGATGGCGCAGGACTGAGCAGTGTTTCGCTCTGTGGTACGTAGGATCACTATGAATTCAGAACCAGCTCGATGCCACCTAGCAACAGCTCTGGTGGCACAGTAGTTAGGCACTCAGTTGCTAACCAAAAGGCTGATGGTTCAAACCCACCAGAGGCTCTGCAGAAGAAAGACCTGGGAATGTGCTCCTGTAAAGATTAGAGCCAGGAAAGCCTTATGGGGCAGTTCTACTCAGTCACGTGGGGTTGCTGTGAGTCTAAATAGATTTGACAACACAGAACAGTTCTTAGGAAGCCCTTGATAGCCCCATATATAATCTTGTGTTTGTCCATTTAAATAAAGCCATAACCCGGTTCAGAGACCACCTGGGTGCTTGCCCCCTTGAATACATGCACACTACCCACTTGCAATCCCATGTAAATGAAGTTGGCTTTGTCCCCAGTGCTGGTGCCAGCTCCAGATTGTCCCATTCCTATCAGACACTTGAGTCTGATGTGGCTGGGACACTGGGGCGGTTTTGCACAACTCTGGCATCTTAGGAAAACAAATGTGAGTCCCAATGTGTTGCTTTGAGTTCCTGGAACCAGGGTGTTTATTTTATGTAACATACAACAGAAACAGTTTTGTTGATGTCAGAACCTTCCAGAATCCAAATTACAACTCTATCTAGCAAAGTCTTTCAAAGTGGACTACTAGGATACTGTAGGAAGGACGAGTCAGTAGTGTCTGGCAGGGAGGAAGAACGTTCTGCATTTCAGTTCACCATCCTGAGAATTGAACTCATGCTTTTTGAGCTTCAGGTAGCTGAATTCCACCAGAGAAACAAGCTCTCTATTTGTGCAAGTGCAGGGACTGCCTGTGGAACACGGGATCATTGGAGCCTTATTATAGTCCCATGGATCACACTGAGAAAGGTCAGTGGGTAAGCGGTGTTTGAAGTAATGCTGCTGGAGTCTAAGTCTCCCATTTGATTGCAAAGAAACATCTGGAACTCAGCCTGATTCAGTAGAAAAGGCTTAGGTCGGTGAGCATTGGTTCCAGTTAGCCAGTTGTTGGTAGCTTATACTCAGGCTCTTTCTGGTTGAATTTCCTGGTTGATGTGTAAAGTGGACCGGTGTAGGGGATTTTGGTAGGAACATCTGGTAGCTGTTCTTTATGGTGGTAGTAGGTAATTGTTACCAAGAGCTCACCACGTGCCAGGCTCTGTGCTGAGCACCTTGACTGGTACCTATCGGGTCACTGTGGGTCAGAATTGACTCGATGGTTTTGATGAGTATAAGGTAGGTAGTAGTGTCATTATCTCCATTTTAGGACCAAGAAACCAAGTTTCAGAAAAAGATCATATAGCTAGGACATGGTGTATCAGGCAGAGTATAGGTTCAGCTGCTGTAACAAAGACCCAGACTGATACTGGTTTAAAAGGTTGCTGTTGAGTCTCTTCTGACTCTGGCAACCCCATGTATGCAGAGTAGAACTGATCGCAGGGTTTTCAAGTCTGTGACCATTCAGAAGGAGATCTCTGGGGCTGTCTTCCGAGTTGCCTCTGGGTGGGTTTGAATCTTTTAGTTAGTAGTCAAGAGCTTAACTGTTTGCACCACCCAGGGAACTAAAACAAGGTAATTGTTGTTGTTGCTGTTGTTGTTAGGTGCTGTCAAGTCAGCTCTGACTCATAGTGACTATGTGCAACAGAATGAAACACTGCCCAGTCTTGCCCCATCCTCACAATCCTGAGCCCATCATTGCAGCCACTGTGTCAGTCCATCTCTCTGAAGTTCCTCCCCTTTTTCGTTGACCCTCCACTTTACCAAGGATGATACCCTTCTCCAGGGAATGGTCCCTTCTGACAATATGACCAAAGTAGGTGAGACGAAGTCTGGCCATTTTTGCTTCCAAGGAGCATTCTGGCTGCACTTCTTCCAGGACAGGTTTAGAGGAAGCTTATTTCTCTTTTATGGAATGATGCTGGGATAGGGGTCTAGGGCTGTGTGGAAGCTGTGTCTACTTGGTCATTCATTCAGTTCCCAGTCTCCTTTTGTCTTTAGGATGTTGTCTCCATCTGCATGCTTCAAGATGGCACCTCACTGTGTCTGCATTCTATTGTGTGGAAAGAGGAAATGAGAAGGGAAGGGCACATACCCCTTCCGTTTAAGGGCATAACCTATAACTTGAACCTGTTATCTCTGCTTGTAGTGCACTGGCCACTCATAGTCACGTAGTTGCACCTAGTTGTGAGAATGACTGAGAAATAAGACTCTTTTGGGTGGCCATGTGTTCAGCTAAAAACTGGGGATGTGTTATTACAGAAAATGTGATGGTTAGAGATGGGTCCAGCCAGTTGCTTTGGGGGGCTGAGACAGGAGTCCAGTTGGTCTACAGAGTTCGTACTCCTCACCTCTCCATCACCTCTCATCCTGGTGGAGCTCTTGTTCAACACCAAGGAAAACAGCCCACAGATATACTGGAAGCTCCAGATACACTGGATGTGGATGTTTCTGCTGATCATTGGATCCTCTAGGACTAGTCTGAAGTGCCAACAACCAAACTCACTGCTGTCAAGTCAGTTCTGACTCAGAGACCCCTCCTTGGGTTTCCAAGGCGGTATCTCTACGGAAGTAGATTGCCCAGTTTTCCTTCCTAGGAGTGGCTGGTGGGTTTGAACTGCCAGCCTTCTGGTTAGCAGTCATGTGCCTTAGGTACTATACAGTAAATCAGCCTTAAAGGAAGCAAGGGAGAGGAAGGGAGGTATGGAGAGAGAGGGAAGGAGAAGGGAGCCAGCTGGTCTACCAGGTCCAACCTCAGCTAAATATGCTGAGTGAACCTAGATGTGACTCTAAGGGGACTGGTTACTAAGGTGGCCAACAACCAGAGGGCAGCCAGGTCTAGAAATCTTCTCTTTCGGGGCTGGAGCCCCACAGCACTTCACTCTGGGCTTGGGCCATGACTTTATCTCTGAGACTCCAGATTCAGGGCATCCTGTTGTTCCTCTGACTTGACCCCACCTGTGAACAACATCCCTGTGAGCTGTGCTCCTAGAATGGAAGTTTGATGACAGGTCACCTTTGGAAGAACTGTGTTCTTTGAGCAGTGTCTCCTGTAGGGATCATTGCTTGGGCTGCACCACCATGCTCCCTATTCAGTTCCAGCCACATCCAAGTCTGGATTTCCTAGCTGCTAGCCCCATTGAGAACCCTGCCTGCAAGGAAGGTTCTCCAGCTGCTTCCCACTGGTCTCCAGCAGCCTGGTTAACTGGCCCTGACTCTTGCAGAACAAAACACAGTCATAGTCTGCCCTTTCAGAACCCAGGGCCTTGTTAAGAAGTCCTCAGAGGGCTTTCTGGGGCAGCAGGCTAATCTGGAGGTACACAGAGCTTGCCTGTCCCTGGTACTAGTTCTGTTTTCTGAGCACAGCTTCTCCTCATGCAGGTGCTCAGAGGGAAAAATAAGTAACCATGGAGGCTCTAGCTTGGAATTTTTCAATCATCTGAACGTTGTTCTTGGCGAGGAATAATTTAAAACAAACAGCCATTGTGGGTTACATTTTTAGACCAGTTAGAAATAAAGGCTTCACTAAGAGTTTTGCCACAGAGATACCGTTTGATCATCCCCACCATTCTTTCCCTTTCCCCCAGTTATCTGCTTTGTACTGAGTAACTGAGGAGGGACTCTCACAGGTTTGGCATCAATTACGGACCTGTCGCAATGCCTGCTTCCTGCCTGGCCCAGGAGGGGAGAGAGATTTAACAGTGAGCGCTGCTCTGGGCAGAGGCGAGAGCTGGACAGTGATGAGATATGTGGGGCTTGAAAGGAAAGAAAGAGATGCATGTGTTTTGAGTTCTGTGTGTCTAGTCTGTATTTGTGTAGCTGAGAAAGGTTTAGTTTAAAATCAGTGGAATTTGGCGAGAAGTGGTACTGCCTGCTGACAAATTGATTGTCTTCTTTGACTTCAGCAGAAATGAAAATGCATGGGGCATGCGGCTCCCCTCCCCACTGCCAATGATTAAAAGGGTCTCCTTGGCTCCACGCAGAGCCAGCCCTTGGAGATTTATAGGAGACACCTGTGTGGTGCCGGTCAGGCTTTGCAGAGCAGCTCTGCCTCGCGGGGTTCCAAATGCCGGGTTCCCAGAGGGAGTTCTGGAAGTCCTGAATGGGGTGTCGGTGCCAGGCCTGGGTGGGACCCCTGAGTCGGGGTGTTTGCATGTAAATAGAGGCCTTTTTCATAGCTTCCACCCTGCACACAATGACCCAGGGCCTTGGTACAGCTGGGCAGGAGGCTAAGACCCCTCCCCTACCTGGACCTCAGTTTCCCCACCTGGGGAACTAGGGTGTGAGACTGGCGTTCCTTCAGGTTTATACAAGGTCTGGGAGGGGTGAGCTTCAACACACCCTTTCTGCAGCTCCCACATGATTGCATCATGAAGGACAAGGGACCTTAGTGTTGGGAAGAGGCTCCACTCATTAACCTGGCCCGGCACAGGGGAAATTTGGACACAAGTAAGTCGGAGCGCAGACAACAGCTAGTGAATTGATGAGCTGGGTCATTAATTTATTCATTCATTTGCTCAACAAATGTTATTGCGTGCCGGACCAGTGCCAGGCTCTGTGCGAGGTGCCGGGGAGACAGAGGGAACATGACGGCCTGGGCCCTGCCTGCTCTGAGTTGGGGCCAGCCATTTGGACTCCTGTCCTGTTGGCTGAAGGACGGGCCTCCATGTAGGTCTGAGCACAGGAATGTGCTGTGAAATGCAATTCCAACACCCCATTAAAAGCCAAGCATTTACTTCTGGACACCCAGGACTTTAAGACTTCTCCCTTAAAGAGCGACGGAGTTATTTTGACAAAAGAAGGGCAAACAGGATCGTGGTAGTACTTCTCCTCAGGCCTGCTCCTGCTTTGGGTTGGCCCTGTGTTTACTGGTGACCTTATAGGTGCCCAGACTGTCTAAGCTCTAGAGGGACACCAAGGGGGTGGTGGAGGAGAGAATGAGAATTTGTAGTGTAGCTGTGGAGGCAAGGCGGATTGCTTTGGGGGGGGCGTGACAAAGTTTGGTGTGTGTGTGTTTGTGTGTAGTGTTTGTGGTATGTCATGTATGTCTCTCCGTTATACGTGTATGTATATCTCTGTGTGTGGTATGTGTGTGGGTGTGCATGTGGTATGTGTTTATGGTGTGTATGTTTCTGTGTGTGTCTGAGGGTGTGTGTGTATCCATGTGTTGTATGTGTATATGTGTGTCTGTGTGTGTGGAGGGATGTGGTTTGTGTGTGTATGTATATATGACCCTGTGTCTCTGTGTGGTGTGTGTGTGTGTCTCTGTGTGGTGTGTGTGTGTGGTTCTGTGTGGTGTGTGTGTGTGTCTCTGTGTGATGTGTGTGGTGTAGGCCATGGAGCTGAAGATGCTCAGAGTGGGGGAGAGGCAGCCTTCTGTGTTCAGGCTTCCTGCAGGAGGAGAGGGGAAAAGGGCAACCCAAGCAGGGCTCCTGGGGCCCACCATGGCAGGCTAGACGTCCGGTGGACAGCTGGCTCTGTGGCATGGCTCTGCCCACACTTGACTCTCCCGAGATCAGAGGTGCGCTCAGTTTGTGTTAGCAGCTAGTGGTTCAGTTGTCATTATTATTACACGTCAGGAGGCAAGGCTGAGAAGGCCACCGTCTGAACCAAAGGTCATCTCTTCCTGAAAACTGAAAAAAAAAGAACAAAAACCAGTTGCTGTCGACTTGATTCCAACTCATGACAACTCATGACCACGTGTGTCAGAGTAGAATGGGCTCCATGGCGTTTTCAGTGGCTGATTTTTTTGGAAGTCGATGACCAGGCTTTTCTTCCAAGCCACCTCTGGGTGACCTTGAACTCCCAGCCTTTCTGTCAGCAGCTGTGCACACTAACCATTTACACACCCATGGACCCCTTCAGAAACTAGCTTTCCAACCTATACAAATCCACGTCTGAGACAGAACCACCCGCGTGGAAGGACTGAGAGGGTTCATGTGTGTGAAGAGAGTAACCCCATCACTGAACAGTCTGTGTACAAACTGTGGAATGGGAACCGAAGCTGCTATGTCAACCTTCACCAAAAACACAATTATTATTTTTTTTTAAAGAAGAAACTATTCTTTGTGGCATTTTCAAGTGAGAGCCTGGGTGGCGCAAGCAGTTTGCAGTCCACTGCTAATCTGAAGGCTGGCAATGTGAACCCACCCGGTGGCTCCTCAGAAGGTAGGCCTGGTGACCCACAAAGATTACCAACCTAGTGAGTACACATCTACACTCTAACACCCGGGGTCACCATCAGTCAGAATCAACTTGACAGTAACTGTTTGTTGTTGTTGTGTGGCATTTACACAATTAGAGATTTAAATGTATGGGGTTTTTTGTTTTTTGTTTTTTTTTTAAATCCGTGTCTGCAGTCCTGACACCACTGAGCTGTAACTCCACTAAGCGAAGGCATGGAGACTACTACAGCTTCCCCATGTTAGTTTCTTCTGGAAACTAACCCCTGAAGGATGAGTTCTGCAGGCCAGCTCCTCCGTCTTCAGCACATAGCGCTGGTCCCTCATGGGGCAAAGATGGCTTAATGGAGGGAGTTGATGTGGCTGGACATGTAATCCCCCATGGGTCTGGCTCCAGTGGGTCAGGCCCCCTGTGCCAGCTCTTGGTGACCCCACGCACAATGGGATGATGGTGCCCAGTCCTGCACCATCCCCATGACCGGCTGCAGTGGGTTTCATGGCCTGGTTTTTTGAGGAGTAGTTTGCCAGGCCTTCCTTCCTAGTCTGTCTGAGGCTGGAAGTCCCCCTGAAACCTGGTCAGCATCAGAGCAGCACCCACACCTCCACTGACAGATGGGTGGTGGCTGTGCATGGGATACATCGGCTGCAAATCGCACCCAGGTCTCCCTCATGGAAGGGGAGAATTCTCCCACCAGCTACCACAGCCTCCCTGTACTCAGTGCTTTGGGGAAACCGAGCCGGTGTGGTCACATGGGGGGTGTTTTAGGAGCCAGCTGGAGGAACTGGAGGTGTTTATCTGAGAGACACTCAGGAAGCACAGACCATGGGGGTGTTGTCATCTGCATCCCAAGAATGATGACCAAGGGGCAGTGATACAGAAAGACAGGGTAGGTATCACAAAGGGATGGGCTCTACCTGCTGTCCACATGGGCAGTGAATGGACACTGATGTGCTTCCTGTCTCTGGATGTGTACAGACTAGGGGTGCTACATCTTGATGGGGAGTGTGTCAAGATGATTGGGGTGGCTGGGGGCTTCAGATCCTGAGACCCCAGGACTCTCAGGAGACATTGGCCCTTTATGTCTGTCTCAAGCCGTGTTTGGCCAGCCCAGCTGTGGATGCTGACCCTGCTAGGCCCTCCACAGCTCAGGAGGAGGAGGGTGGCAGGATAGCCAGGCAGGCACAGAGGCCGCTGTTGGCCTTGGCGCCGGCTCACCCCGCCGCTTCCTGCCCTGCCCTCCCGTGGCTTTGGCTCTATGAGCTCATAGCTCAGGTGAAGCCAGTGTCTGAGGCCTGGAAGACAAGGTGGGCCCAGCCTCCTGTGGCCTCAGAGCCTCAATCCTCCATGCTCTCTTCCTTGGCAAGCCAGGGACCATCTCGTCAGGGTATCCCATCCAGGTGGTTGGGCCTGGTAGGTAATCCAAGGGTAAATCTGAGAGCACCCGGGAGAGACTGAGGCACGGAGAGCTGTGTCTCACCCCCTACTCCTCAGCTTCCAGAGCAGTGCTCTTCCCGGGCCTCTCTGCAGTGCTGTCCCCAAGCCTTCTGCTGGCTTTGCTCCCGCTCCGTAGCCACAGCACAGGTGCAAGTGGGGAGGCAGCTGGTGTTTAAACACCCCCATGGCCATGGACTTTCCTTGGGGCTCCAGGCTGGAGGAAGTGCCTGTGGCTGTCTTGGTGGTGATCCATAGGGTGGTCATGGGCTCGTTTTTGGAGGTAGATTGCCAGGCCTTGCTTCCTGGTCTGTCTGAGTCTGGAAGCTCCCCTGAAACCTGTTCAGGAGCACAGCAACACGCAAGCTTCCACCGAAGGATGGGCAGGGGCTGGGAATTGAACCCTGGTCTCCCATGTGGGAGACAAGACTTCTACCACCGAGCCCCCACTCCCTCCCGCCTTTGCTTTCCAAGGCCTTCCTAATCGCGGTGATCTTGCAGATATGTTATGGAATTGTTGCTTTCCCTCCACTTATAAAAAATTTAATCTAAGTCATGGGAGAACAGAAGGGCAATGTTTGCCCAGGAAGATAGCTCAGGGGGCAGGAATGCATAGGAAAGAAGGACACAGGGAAGATGTAACTACAGGGAGGTGGGAAGAGAGTTGTTGCATTGTGGGGAATTGCAGTCAATGTCATGAAACCAAAAGTGTGTGAATGGCTGTGTGGAAAATGAATTAGCTCTGTAAACTTTCATCCAAATCACAATAAAAAAAATTAAAAATCTAGAAAATAGAAACAACCACAGGTGACACACTGGAACGTCTCCTTGTCACTGGTGCCTTTTATGAACCAGCCCTGCTGACTGCACTGGGTGTCTTCATGTTGATGCCTTAGTTGTCCCGAGTTCCACATTAGCACAGAGCCAAGGTTTACAGTCACAGACCTGTGGGGTGTTTGTGTGTAGAAGAGGGCTTGGGGCTCAGAGGTTCTGGCCTCTCATTTGTAGATGGCAAGGAAAAGAACCAGGCCTGGAGCCTGGGTCTCAGCTCTGTCCCTAGCTCTGTCCAGTATGCCAGGCACATTTCTGCTTCTGTCTGCATTTTCTGCATCAGGCTACCCTTGTCTGCCCACCTCTGCATTATTCTGGTTTTTCATGGCGTGGAAGATAAGGGGGAGGTCACTGCCTGACTCGAGGACCCCATTATTGCCCAGAGGGCCCTGCGGTGACAGCATTGGTTTCCTGTTCTGTCTCTCTCAGCCCCTAGCCCTTCCCCAAATTCCTGGGTACTTCCTGGGCCTTGGCTGCTTTGAGTAGGTTCAAACCAGAGGCCTGGACCCTTGTTAAAGAGGCAGGCCTGGTAGGGGCTGCTGAACTGGGCTCCCCCAAGAGCACACCTCAACCCATCTCTCCTCTGTCCCTTACAGATCCATAGATAAGATTCCCTTCTCCACCCCAACTCCTCACCCCTGTTTCTCTAAGATCCCTAAGAGCCCCTCGGTGGCACAAATGGTTTACGGCCATCTACTAACCAAATGGTTGGGGATTGAACCCAGCAGTGGTGCTGCAGAAGACAGGCCTGGTGATCTGCTTCCATAAGACCCCAGCCAAGAAAACCCTGTGGGGCAGCCCTGCTCTGTGACACACGGGGTCGTCATGAGTCCAAATTGACTGGAGAGCCATGTGTTTGCTTTTGATTTGCCTGTCACCCAGGCCCCAAAGCCTTGCAGTTCAGTGATTTTTAACCTATGCCTTTGTCCAGGTGCCACAACCTTTGTGAAGACTTATCATACAAAGACATGTGACAAGTACAAGACATTCCGTAAAACTGGAGCCTAGAAGGAGGAAAACAAAAGGCATAGAAAGATAGGGCTTGTTTGGAGGCGTTTGTGTAGTGCGCCGTATGCCATTCTTTATTCGCATAAAAACATCTTTCTTGAAGTAATAGGAACCCACTCAGCCGTCGCCAACCAAATACCAAATGTTTCCCTTTTCCTCTCCTGCTTCTCTCAGGAGGCGGCTTGTAAAGAATTGCCCTTCTCCATGATGCTATCTTGCCTTTCAAACGTCAGAGAGCTTTTTCCTCAGAGCAAATTCCTGATTGTTTTTTCCAGCTTTGGCTGGAATTTTTAAGAGAAAGCTGTTTTCCGATCACTTTTCGGTTGATTGTTCTCGATGTGGACTATGGCAAAGGGAAGGACTTGAGGGGCTCTGTCTAATCCAGGCTCTTCACCTTTGTCTCCTCAACTGCCTCAGGGTCTATCCACCAACACCCCATCCTTCCACTCCAAGAAAAAGAATTTCGGAAAAATAAAGAAAATGAAGTGAGTCCCCCTGTGGTAGAGAGAGGACTCCAGAATCACTTTTGGACACCCCCGCCCCCATTTACAATAAACATGTGGTTTCATTTCCAAGGGCTCCGGTGTTAGCTTTTCCATTTCCTCAGGAAGCCGCTTTGGGTTCTCGCTCTTACTTCTGAAATGGAACTTGCGTTTTCATTGACCCAAGTTCAAGGAGCGCCTGAGGCAACAATGAAAACAGGCCCAGGCATCCACTCCCAGCCGTCACTCCTTGCTCCCCGCTCCCAGGGTCTGGGGATGGAAGCCAGAAGCCAGCTCCCCGCCTGCCCCAGGGGAGGGCTGAGGTGCCCCCTTCTCTGAGTTTCGTGGCCATCTGAGGGGAGCCACGCTGTTCTCACTGCCCGCGTTTTGGCCTTCAGTTGGGAAAGTCTGGTTGACTTCCAAGCATCCACATACCACAGCTTCTTAATTAAGAAAGTATGTTCCCACTTCATGTCACTCGAAAAGAATGAAAACAGTGATAGCATTTGTTTCTCTTCACTATCAATTTCGTTCCTGTTGCTAAGTCTATTGGGGGTTCCGGGTCTTGAAGGAATGGACTGTGGATTGTGAGAGTTTAACCTCAGGCATGTTACTGTGGGACACATGTGACTTTTCTCTGAGAGGATGAAAGGGCCGGAAGGGCCAGGGAGGCCTAGCCCCGCCTGGGCCCCTGCCCTCCCAGCACGTACAGTCAGTCTCAGCTGTGGGGGAGCGGTGTTGGCCTTCTTTGGGGCTAATGTCGAGCCAACCCCCCTTTTGCCCAACGCCATCTTGTTTTCTTTCTGAACCTTCAGAAAAATAAAAGCCATCATTTCTTGAGTCATCTAGAAGTGGTAGGATTTTTCAGAATGACTGCTGTTTACATAGGACCTACTGTGTACTAGGACTGGAAAGGAACTCCCATATGTAGTCACTGATCCTCGGCAGCAGTGGGAGACTCGGAGTGCCCACTGTCACAGGAGGCCGCTGGACTCTGACGGGTTTAGAGACCAGGCCGAGGCTATATTGCCAGCCTGGGTTTCTCAAAGGTGGCACTGTTATTGTGCAGGGCTGGATGATTCTCTGTTGTGGAGGCTGTCTTGTGCATCTTGGGATGTTTAGTAGCATCTTTGACCTTTATCCACCATCCTAGGAAGAAGAGAAGCCAAAGGTTCAAGCTGGAGAAATGGAACCAGAGATTGGGGAGGAGGGGCAAGGAGAAGCCACAGTAGAGAGGTGAATCTCCCGGTGAGGAGCTAGGAGGACCAGGAAGGTATGGGAAAGCACAGAGCTAAGTATGTTAGTGCAAGAAATTCAAGGCTGGGTCTGTGGCCACTGCAGAGTGCCACTGAGTGGGCCTTCAAGAATGGCTTAAAGAATGGTCCGATAGAGCCTGGTGGAACCACTGAGACTATGGCCCCTAGCTGCCCATCAGGTCTGGAATTGAACCCACACCTGTGGTTTCCAGCCAAACAAAAGACAGGCACATGAGCTGAACATTTACCTGAGGTAGATACTGTTAGAGCTCCGCTGGCACTCAACAACCATGCCACACACCAGGGTACACGACAGGAGATTTTATTTAAAGAAGCGAATGGGCGCCTGCGCCGAGGAAGGACAGAAGAAGAAGAGGAAGAGAACAAGCAGGGGAGAGGGTGGTCTTACATAGACCCGGCTTTAGGAGGTTGTACGTCAGAGCTGGGGGAAGAGGGCTTAACCTATCTGAAGCTATGTTGCCTTTTAAAATTCTCGCCATGCAGGAAACTCAGTTTCAACTTCCTTTAACTGACTTATGACCTTTGGCGGGGCAGCAGGGAATGAAGAAGAACCCGGAAGAGCCACGCAAGATGGCTTGGCATATCTCTAACAGATACACTCCTTGGAGAGAACAATCATGGGAGAAAGAAGGGCTGCTTATGCACAGGGAGACAGCTCAGGGGGCAGGAGTGCATGGAGGGATGGACACTGGGAAGGGGTAACTATGGGGAGGAAGTGGGAGGGGAGCTGTTGCATTGTGGTAAACTGTGGTAAACAAACTATATGTGAACTGCTGTATGGAAAGTGAATGTGCTCTGTAAATCTTCACCCAAATCACAGTTAAGAAAAAAAAAAAAAGAATGGCTTAAAGAAAATGGACAGATTTTGGACTCGAGTGATAGACTGCTTGGCAGTATCAGCATTACCTGTGAGCATGTTGAAAATGCAAATTCTCAGGGCCCATCAGACCTACCGAACCAGAGTTTTAATGGCGGCTGAGAAATCTTGGTGGTAACAAGGAGAAATCCAGGTGGTAACAAGCACTCCAGTTTAGAGGCATGCTTTTTAAACTCTCCATAGTGAAGGGTCAGTTTTTTAAAGTTCCAATCCATTGTGGACTGATATTTGTGTAAAACTCACTCTACTTGCAACTTTCCACATGAGTTTGGCTACACCCAAACTGCTCTGTGCCCTGTTGGAGGAGACAAGCCCTCTGAACTCGCACCTGGACACTACAGTGATGTCAGATTGCCAGGAGCATGGCTGAACCTTGATTTCTGTACTCAGCTCCTCACTGACCGCTAGGATCAGCCCCAGGCCACACCGGGCGTGGCTCTGCTCTGGCAACAGAAGTTGCCTCTTGGTCTCAAGCTCCTAATCCATAGTCATTCTTCTCAGTCTGTGAGGCCAACCCCCAGCTCAGAGAAAGACCCAAGCCTCCCCAATCTGCATCTTTCTCTGAGGTCTTAAACTCTAAAGACCATGTAGGTCTGGAGTTGTTGGTTGCTATCTTGCGGACATAGGGAGGAAACCCCCCTGAGAATGAAGTCAAAACTCCAGAGGGTAGAGTCGTGATGATGATGTTTTAGGTCTGGATCCAGCCATACCTGAAGCCATGAGGTCTACCCCTGGACTCTTTGTCCACCAATCAATTTCCTTTTCACCTTAAGCTGCTGATTTGGGTTTCTGTTACTTACAACCAAAAATGTGCTAACAAGTAAGCCTCACAGCCTTGGAGGGTATTTTGGGAGATTCAGAATGAAAATCTAGACACAAGGGCTTTGTAGCTGGTAAAGAGCCCACTGCAAAGGTGCCAAAGGAAGCAGGTACTGTCCCAGCAAGGCTCCTGTGCTCTGCCTCCACCTGCAGCTGGGTCCTCATGAGGATTCCAGAGGTCCTGTGTCTATGCTGATGAGCACGACATTGCAGAAACACCAAAGCACCACCCACCCTGCTGGTACCCTTGCAGCACAGACCACGGCCTTATTCTTGGTCTCAGCTGATGGCCACTAACATCAGAGCTGCCCAGGATGGGGAACAAACAGGCTTGGGCCTGAATGCCACTTCTATCTTGTAGCTCAGTGGTTCTCAGCCAGGGCAGTTTTGGCAATGTCTGGAGACATTTCTGTTGGCAAAACTGGAGGGACTCAGGGTATTGCCAGAAGATATGGCAGCCCTGTCTTCCTGGGCCAGCTGTGGGAATGCGTGAAAGCGGGGGGGGGTGGCCAGCCTTTGAAACCACCAATGATACATACTATTTCCTTAAAGCCAGTGTGGTCCAGCTTCTCACCAGAGCAGGACCCCATTTGCAGGGAGCTGTTGTCCTTCCTGCCCAAAGGCTGGGTCCTAAGCTCACAGTTGTCAGTGACTTCCAAACATGTGACCTCCTCAGTGAGTGTCTCAACCTCCCTGTTCCAGGCTCAATCTCTGTCCATCTTCCCATGGTTACATGACATACATAAGACAGTACTCAAATCAGTTTGGCTCTAAAATTGTTGACCTACTTCTGTCCAGTGGAACCCTGAATACATTCCAAACTCCTAGGCCTGGGAGTCTAGCCCTTTCCTGTCTGAACACAGCCTGACTTTCCAGCGTCTTCTCCCACCATTCTCCTGAGTGTATAGTGGCCCTCAGCCTCTCCTTGGACACTCTGCCCCTTGATCAAGTGCACAGCTTTAGTAACCTAGAGAATATGATGGCCTTCCAGACCCTTCTCAGTCACCTTCCTCTAGCCATTCTTCAGTATGTCCATGTCAGCTACCTCCTGCAAGTGGGAAACCAAATCTCTGTGTGTACCCAAACATCACATCACAGATCTCACCTGCTGGTGGTGATAAGAAATGTCCCCTCCCAAATACCCTTCCACATTCCACCAGGTGTCAAATCAAGAGGAGAGTCTTAAAGTTGAAGAAACCTCATATGAAAAAGTGAGAGGTTTCAGAAGAGAGTTTGTGGGGTGAATGAAGGACTCAAAGGAATAAAGCTAGAATGGCTGAAAGAGTAGGGGTTGCTTTGGGCCAGGGAAGTGTGGTACCCCCTCAGCTTAGATATAAAACAGTTTCTTTTTGATTTGGAAGAAAAGATCAATGAGGCACATGCCCTCAAAGCAGGACTTCTGTGGTCTAGAAGAACCAGTGTGTGTGTATGTGTATGTGTGTGTGTGCATGCATGAACGTGTGTAGACAGGCGTGTGTACCTGTGTGCATGGCACCCAAGGGCTCTCCTGCCTGAGAGAGACAGAGATTAAGAGCAGAGACAAGGTTTGTGCCCCTCTGTTCTGGATCCTTCTCACCAACCCTAGTAGACCACACTTGGAAGAAAAGCTGTGGGAAGTCTTGCTCCCAAGCTGATTTTCAAACACACGGCTGGCTGTGTTGAAACAGGTCAGAAAGCACCTGCTCTGCGGGTGTACTTCTGAGCCCCTCATCCTTCCACTTCTGTGTCTGCGACTTTTCCAGAAGCACCTACACCTAGCATTGGCATTTGAGGCATCAGCAACTTTGATTTGCAGCTCTTCCTGTCCTCTTGATTGGTTCTCAAGTTGAACCTTCCTTCTCTGGTCTCTGTTACGTTGAGAGGTGTCTCTCAAAATCTTGTGTGGAAGTCCTAACCCCTGGCCCCTGTGAGTGTGTCACAAATAGGGCCTTTGAAGATGTTGTCAGTTAAGGTGAGGCCATACAGAAGTAGGGTGGATCCTCAGCCAATCTGAGTGATGCCCTTATGAAAGGGGAGACAGTCACACAGAGACTGACAGAGGAAGGACACAGTGTGATGCCGCAGGTACACTTCAAAGAATGCCTGGGGCTAGAGGAGCTGGGGTGGGGGCTGTGCTCAGAAGAAATTGCATTGCTGACATCCTGACCTCAGCCTCCCAGCCGCCAGAACTGGGAGACCATACCCATTTGTTGTCTAAAGCCACCCACTTGGCGCTGTTTGGTTATGGCAGCCCCAGAAAACTGTTGAAGCCCCTTTCCGCATTTCTGAAAGACCTGCCTGTACCCCACTTTGATCGTTGTTGTTTCTGATACTTCCTCAGAAGACAAGCCGCTTTAGTCTTTTTGAGAAAAGAATCTGAGTAGCTGATTACTGGGCCTTGTGTTTCTTCCTGGGCTTCCAATGAGTGACTTTCTTTCCTGGGCCCCCAGTTACATGGGGGCAAAGCACAAAACTGGGGCACCAACAGCTTGTGTCAGGGTCACATGGTGTTTACCGCGCTGTGAGTTTGTAACTGCCTTGTTTCCGTACTGACAGCAAATGCCGTATGGAGAGAAAAAACCTCGTCAGATGAACCTTTAAGGCATCACAGTATTCTTCATGGAATCTCATCATTGCTTTCTAGAAGGGGGGGCACCTCGCCCAGATCGCATAGTGGTGTGGCACCCACTGCCAGAATTAATAAAACTGGAGTTTGGCACAGGATCATTTACGTTGGGTCTGTGTTTGTGCTGGAGAACTCAGCTGATTGGGAAAGGATGCGAAGGTTTGTTTTCCTCTCCTTGGGGGACTAGGTTGAGTGGGAGGCAGCGAGAACACAGGCTGTGTCTGCAGGGTGTCATGCTAACAGGTGCAGGATGCAGACCCGTCACAGGCCACTGAGACCTGTCGCCCTCTGGCTTCCTCCTTCCCAGATCCCCATGGCGACTGACATTACACTCATCTAACTTGACCTTTTGTTACTGTCACTTGGGCTCTTGTCTGCTCACTCCCACGCGCTCCTGCCGGCCCTTCCAACAGAGTCCAAGCTCCCTAAGGGCTGGGACCCATCCCACTGCTCCTGGTGGCCCCCTTAGGACCTGGCACACATCGAGGCAGCTTAAATGCTTGTTGGAGTGACCATTGCTGAACCATCTGTGCATGGAGAAGGGAGCCTCACCCAGAGCTGAAGCGTTAAGGCAGCAGTCCAGGGCTGGTTTCAGCCCCACATCATCCGGGGAAGGACCAAGAGGAAGGCTTAGCCTGTTGCCGTGGAGTTGATTGCAGCGCCCTGTGACCCCGTGTGTGTCAGAATAGACTGTGCTCCCCTGGGTTGTCAGTGACGGATTTTTCAGAAGCAGGTTACCAGGCCTTTCCTTCAGTGTGCTTCTGGGTTGCCTTGAACTCCCAGCCTTTACAGTGACCACAGAAACCGTACCATCCAGGCATGAAGGGGACTTAGAAACCTGTTTATCTATATCGATCTAAGTTTCCACTCAGGAGTGTATGAGAACTTTTTTCTTTTTCACTTATGATTTGGTTGAAAGTTTTCAGAGCAAGTTCATTTTCCAAACAGCAGTTCATACACATTTTGTTTCGTGCCATTGACTACAATCCCCGTAATGTAACAGCTCTCTTCCCACTTCCTCCCTGTGGTTACCTATTCCCTGTGTCCTTCTTTCTTACGCATTCCTGCCCCTTGAGCTATTTCCCTGTGCAAATACTGCCCTTCTGATCTCCCACAATTCATTGTTCTAAGGAGTGTACTGCCTGGTGTAAATATTCATCTGATATACCTGTCTATTGTTTGACTAGAAGCCATGGGAGTGAGTTCAGTTCCAGGCCCGAAGAGTGACTAGGGGCCATAGTCTCAGGACTTTCACCAGGCTTTATCAGATCAGTAAGCCTTGTCTTTTTTTATGATTTTGAGTTTTGTTCCACACTGTTTTCCTACTCTATCCAGGATCTCCTGCACTAATCCCTTTCTGAGTGGTTGACAGTGGTAGCCAGGTGCCAATAGTCATATTGGTTGAGGTTCACATCGTTCACTAGTCCTTTGGACTAATTGTTTCCATGTGTCATTGATTTTCTTCATTCTTTTTTGCTCTGGATAAGGAGAGACCAGTTGTTGCATCTTGATGGCCACTTGCAAGCTCTTAAGATTCCAGTTGCTACTTACCAAAGTAGGGTGTAGAATAGTATTTTTGTGTAGTATATTATGCCAATTGAACTTGATGCCCACTGTGACCATGGTCCCGAGCCCATAGATCCAACAACTCGCTACCTCAGAGTGGCTGGTTGTGGCTAAGAAGTTATTATAACTTTGCCCCCTGTTAGTTCTATTTATGTGGACATTTTTACAGCACACACAAATACGTATGTAGAAATATCATCAGCCAACTTTATATATGGTCACGGATATATTCATTCCCTTTTGCCTAGACATACCTGATCATTCAGTCTGTCTTGCCTATGTATCTACCCGTAGATTAATGAAATTTTCTGCTCGTAGAAAATGAAAATGTTATTACTGAAAAGGCAGTATTATATATATATAAAAGTGTTTATCTGGGGGATCTCTAAATGAGATCCTGGATAGAGTGGGAGAACAATGTGGAACAACACTCAAAATCATTTTTTAAAAAGAGACCAGGTTTGCTGGTCTGATAGAGCCTGATGGAAGCACTGAGACTATGGCCCCTAGTTGGCCTTCAGGTCTGGAATTGAACCCACTCCTGTGGCTTCCAGCCAAACAAAAATCAGGCATATGAGCTGAACATTTACATTAGGTAGATACAGTCCTTGGAGCAATCAATCACGGGAGAATAGAAGGGCTACGTATACACAGGGAGACAGCTCAGCGGCAGGAGTGCATGGGAGGGAAAGACACAGGGAAGAGGTGGCTATGGGGAGGAGGTGGGAGGGGAGCTGTTGCATTGTGGTAAATTGTAGTCAATGTCATTAGGCAAAGTGTACGTGAGCTGCTATATGGAAAGGAATTTGCTCTGTAAACTTTCACACAAATCACAAAAATTTAAACAAAAAATCTTTATCTTTGTTATCTGTACATCTTATACATCTCTGTGTCTTCTTTTTCTTTGGTGCTACTGTGTTGCTCACTGGGTGAGGAATTTTTGAGCCCCTTCTTAAACATGCTGCACTTAGAACTATGGTGAATCCCCACAAAAATGCCCCTGTCCTCAGGCAGTTAACCCTTGAAAAGAGAAGTGGACTCTCAAACTCTCTCGCCTATGTGCTTGATCTCTGCTCTTTTAGTCAGAGACAGAAACCCAATGCCAAGGGACTTAAGCAGACTGTCAGGTAAAAACACATCCAGGTGGGAAGCTTGCTTCAGGACTCACGCGATAGTCTCAAACCTAGGTTTCCCTTCCCCACTCTTCTCTATGTTCCCATGTATGGTGGGAACAGTCTTGGCAGCACCTGGTGGGCTAGTCCTCAGGCCATCCCAGAGGACACCCTCTTTCCAGCAAGTTCTGACAAAAGCCATGGAATGACTCTAAGTGGTCCAGCTTGGGTCATGTGTCCATCTCTGAACCAATCATTTTGGCTAGGAGAGAAAGGGCTCTGACTGGCTAGGAGTGAGTCATGGATTCATCCCTAGGGCTTGGGAGGAGCCAGCTTCATTTTGTACTAGAAAGCTGGAGCTGGGCTTTTACAAACTCAAGGAGAATGGGTTCCCCAAAGGAAAGGATTGGGACAGATCAAAAAACCCATGATAATAGCAGCATTTTATCAAGCATTTCCTGTGTGCCAAGCTGGACAATTAAAAAGGAAAACCAAAGAACTGATGCATTTGAATTATGGTATTGGCAAAGAAAATTGAATATACCGTGGACTACCAGAAGAATGAACAAATCTGTCTTGGAAGAAGTACAGCCAGAGTATTCCTTAGAAGCAAGGATGCAATACTTTATCTCACGTACTTTGGACGTGTTATCAAGGAGGGACCAGTCCCTGGAGAAGGACATTATGCTGGTAAAGTAGAGGGTCAGCTAAAAAGAAGACCCTCGATGAGATGGATGGGCACAGTGGCTGCAGCTATGGGCTCAAACACAGCAGTGATTCTGAGCATGGCACAGGACCGGGCAGTGTCTCGTCCTGTTACATACAGAGTTGTTACTGGTCGGAACCGACTTGATGGCACCTAACGACAGGCTGTGCTCTGAGTACTTTTTAGGCATGGTCTTATTTAATCCTCATGGCAGCCCTAGAAAGTAGGTTCATTTACTCCCCCAGGTTTACAGCAGAGGAAACCGAGGCATAAAAGTACCAACTCACTTGTCCAGGTCATACAGCCAGCGAGTGAGGCTGTGATCTGAATCCACAACACAGCCACCACATTAGCTCACCTTCCTCTAAGTAGTAGCTTTAGCTCCTGTGGATAAACTCTTTGGGACTCACTGGTGATTGTCCTGGCTCCTGCTCTAGATTCACCAAGGATGTATTCATTCCTTCTGTCCAAGTTGGCTCTCCTTCTGAGCTCTAGCTCATCCTCTTCCCAGTTTTCCCACCAAGTCACCTGATGATTTCTGGTGTAGCCACAGTATTAAAGGCCCGACATCAGTGCTCAGGGCCCAAGGCTGCGTGTCTCAGTCAGTCCTTTGAGTGTCTTTCTACCATAGAAAACTTCTGTAGGAAGAGCCAGAGGGGACCCCAATCTCACCCCCACATATGCGCCTTCATGAAACGGAGGCCCAGAGAGGGCAAGTGAGTTGCTGAAAGTCACACAGCAATTCAGCATTTGGAACCCTGGCATCTGGACCTCTGGGCTTAGAGTCTTATGCTGCATTTCTTCTTTAGAAGTCTCTAGGTTACTGAATGGCTGAGGGCTGTCTCCATGCCTGTACCACCTCAGCTGGAAAATGCAGAATTTTCATCATTCAAAGCCTCTTGAGACTGGGCTCTGCTCCAATTGGGCAATTTTTTTTTTTTAACTATAACCATTAGGATTCTTTGAGTTACAAGTAATTAAAACAAATAAATCAAAAACACCTCAAATTGGCTTAAACAAAGGGACTGTGTTGCCCCATGAGTAAGCTTCTCAGATGTGGTTTGGGCTGCAGGCATGGTTTGATCCAGAGATTCATGACGTCACCATGGCACCAACTTCACTTCTTGTAACTTTCCCAGCTCTGAACTCCTCCATGTTGTCAGCCCTTCCTCACAGCAGCTTCCCCTACAGTGTGGAGAATACTGCCCCAGACCCTGGCCTCACACTCATGGACCCAGCATCCAGAGGACGAGAGAACACCTTTGCCCCCACAGGCCCAGGCAGGCTGTGGTCATCTGACTGGATACATCCCTCCTTTCTGTTGGGTTAGTTGTCATCAAGTTGGCTCCGATTCATGGTGACCTTACATAGAAAAAAATGAAGTGTTGCCTCACCCTGGCCCATCTTCATGATGCATGGTGGGTTTGTGTCCACTGTGGGGTCACTATCTCAGTCCATCTCATAGGGGGTTCCCCTCACCTTCACTGGCCCTCTGGTTCTCCAAACACGATGTCCTTCTCCTGCAGTCGGTCCCTCTTGATGACAAGCTGAAGTCGAGGACACTATTCTGTGCTCCAGAGGGTGTTCGCTGGCTAATTTTTGGAAGTCGACCACCTGGTCTTTCTTCCTAGCCTGTTTTAATCTGGAAGCCCCACTGAAACCTGTCTACCATGGCTGACCCTGCTGCTATTTGAAATGTCAGTGGCATAGCTTCTGGCATCAATCACAGCAACACGCACGTCCCCACAGTATGACAAACTGGCAGATGAGTGGTCACTTTCCTGCTGCCTTGTCCACTTACCGTAGCCAGGGAAACATGATTTGCTGAGTGGCCGGCCAGGTGGCAGGTCAGTCGTAGCCTCCAGAGCAGTTGGCATCTCCAGACAGAAAACAGAGTGTTGGGAAGGGTTGGTGGGGTGGGGAATGGACCCTGAGAGACGGCAGGCACCTTCCCCTACACTGACATGTCTCCTCTCAGACCACGGAGCCTGTGAGGCAAATGACGGAGCCTAGGAGTTTGCTGGCCCCTTGCTCCATGCACCTGGGGTCTGGGTCCAGGTGTGGGCCGGTGTCCTCCCCTTTCTGGGTCTCACCACCCCTTTCTATTCTTGTCTCCAGACAGAGATTACTACAGCTTATGTGACAAACAGCCGATCGGGAGGCTGCTTTTCCGGCAGTTCTGCGAGGCCAGGCCTGGGCTGGAGTGTTACATCCAGTTCCTCGACGCGGTGGTAAGTTCCTGCTCTGGGCAGGCAGCCTTCAGGCCCTCTGATCAGCGGCTGTTTTTCTTCCCAAAGAAGATGTGTTCCCTTAGAAACTCTCAGTGCAGACCTGGAGAATATGGACTTATCTCGGGATCTAAACTTGCAGGGCGAGCACAAGTGGGCCACCTCCTCCTGGGGCCCCAGTCACTGCTTCTGTACAGTGAGGCTCCTTTAGCTCTCAGATTCCATGAGCCTGGGTTATTGTTCGAGGCAGTGTCTGGAGACATTGGGCACTTTTCCCAACACCCCCAGGTAGCATTTGGACTCTGTGGTTCCTTCCCCCAGCAGAGAACCCATTTCATAAAATCCCAAAGCTTGTGTATGTTTGTATACTGCTTACTGCCTGGCTTCCCACTAGAATGCAAGCTCCCTGAAGGCAGCTCCTGGGCTTCCTGTTTCCTCTGCCTAGCACAGTGCCTGGCACATACAGGCTCTCAGTCCATGTTTGCAGCTGAAAAGTATTGGCTGTTTCAAGCCAGTCTGCTGGCTGCTGGCACAGGCCTGCTCTGCTCACACCACCCTGACTGCTTCAGAGGCTCCTGGTCATTCATTTATTTGACAAATGCTGATTGTCTATCCATCAGACGATGTGGGAATATTCTGGGGTCCCTCAGCTCTTGCTGACTGCCCTTTGAGTTCCCATCCAAGGGTGTGGACAGTGGGAGGGAGAGACAAGGAATGGAGACCTGTAGCAAAAAGAATGGGGCCATCCACACCACCCCCTTCCAGTGGCAGGGGCCAAGATGCTGTTGTTTCTGAGAAGCCCAGATGGCATCATTGGCTGCAGCCATGCTGACCTCTGTCCTGGGTTGAGGGTCAGCCCTGTGGAGCTTGTGTTTCTGTGGCTGCTTCAGGGTCTTTGTAGATCTCCAAACCCATAAGACAACTGCCCACCAGCACATCTCTGCTGGAAGTCACACAGGCCCCTTGAAGTCAGTGTGTCCAAAACCAACTCAGCTCCTTCCCCCAGCCCCCAAAGCTGCCAGCCCTGACCTGTTCACTGTTCCAGTGACAAACACTCTACAGTCACCAGAGCTTGAACTCTCCCATTGTCCTTGACCACGTCCTCTCCTTATCCCTTCCCCCACCACAGCAAGCACATCTGGGTCATTCTGGCTCCTTGACCTCTCCCAGACCAGTCCTTTCCTCACCAAAACCTCTGCCTTGGTCTTAGCTCAGGCTCAGCACCTCTTGTGTAAGTGATTATAATAGTTCTTGCATTAGAAGCACCTGGGAAGCCTTGAAAAAATACTGGTGTCTGAGTTGAAGCCCAGACTAATTAATTTCAATCTCTGAAGTGGAGCCCAGTATTTATAACTTCATTATGGAAAATTTCAAACTATAAAAAAGTAAACGTCGACAGAACAGTGTAATGAAACACCATGCACCCTTCACCTAGCTTCAATAATTATGAACTTGTAGTCAATCTTGTTTCATCCATCCTGCAACCATATTGTCTCCCCAGTAGTACCAGTAGCAACTCTCAGATATCATATCATTTCACCTGGGACTATTGTGGTATCTATTTCTAAACAATAAGAGCTCTTTTATTTAAAATAATCGTACTGCCATTATGACAGCTTAAAAAAGATTCTTCAAGTGGGAAGAGAGCTGTTACATGGTGGGAAATTGCAGCCAATGTCATGAGACAAAATGTGTATGAACTACTACTGTATGGGAAATGAATTTGCTCTGTAGACTTTCACCCAAATCACCATAAAAATTAAAAAAAAAAGTTTCATTATCATCAAATATTAGTGTTCAAATTTCTAATTTTCTCATAAATCATACAGGCATATTTTGTTTATCTGAATCAGGGTCCGGATTAAGGTCCACAGGTTGTGATAAGTTGATATTTTTCTTGACTGAAAAAACAAACCAACTGCCGTGGAGTTGGTTCCAACTTAGGACCCCACGTGTCAGTGGAACCACGCTTCACTGGGTTTCCAGGCTGCTGCTTCAGAAGCTGGTCTCTAGATTCCTTCTGAAGTGCCTCCGGGTGGACTTGAACCTCCAGCCTTTCAGGTAGCAGCATGTCCACCATCTGCACCACCTGGGGACTCCTCCTTTGATGGTAGCTTCCCCATCACCACTTCCCTTTGTAATTTACTTATTGTTCATCCAGAAGGGTTTCTCACAGTCATGAGAACTGCATTCGCACATCACAGGTTCCTCTGTAATTCTTGTAAAATACCAGTTGGATCTAGAAATTTGATCGGATTCAGTTTCAGTTTTTTTTGGAGGGTGGGGGAGTGGCTGACTTCATAAGTGATTTCAGGTTGTTCCAGCAGTAGGCACATGTCTGGTTGCCTTTCTTTCTGTGATGGTAGCAGCCAGCTGTTCAATACCTAGATCTGTAATTATGTAATCAGGAGTTGAAGCATGACCTTCTAAATCTGTCATTTCTTCTTCACTTAGTAACTGGAACACCTTCTTTGAGTTACTGTTTGGTTGCCTAGTGGCAAAGTTCACATAAGAAGTGCTTGATACTTTTTCTGTATTTACATTTTCAGAATAATGAGTTGTTTCACTAGCATCTTCCAATAGTAATCAATGAGATTTCTGAACTCATGGATTTAAACATATTGGTATGTTTCAATGCGGTGGTAGTTATTATCCTTACTGATGCTCCGTGGTCTCATGGTTGGTGAATGGGAGCTTCTTCAAGTGATTCCTGAGTCCTTTGACAGGGTCTCTGTATTCGTGTGTGGTCTCCTTGATATCTGGTATGATACCATTTACTTGGAGTGAAATGGAAGCCACTAGAGGGTTTTGGAAGGAGAAATGGCCTGATCAAACTTAGGAAGGATCCCTTTGGCTCCTGTGTTGAGAACAGCCTATGAGGGATGTATTGGTTTCCTAGGGCTATACCACTAAGTGAGTAGCTTTAAGCAACAGACGTTTATTATCTCACAGTTCTGCAGGCTGGGATCAAATTCAGGGTGTTGGCTGGGCCATGCTGTCTGTCTGCTCTAGGGGAAGTTCTTTGCTTATCTCTTCCAGATTCTGGCAACCCCAGGCATTTCTTGGCATTCTTTGGCTTGTAGATGCATCTTCACATGCAACTTTCCCTGTGTGTCTCTTAATGTTTCTGTATCTTCTCTCTGGTGGCATAGTGCTTAAGGGATTTGACTGCTAACCAGAAGGTTGGTGGTTCAGACTCATCAGCTGCTCCATGGAAGGTAGATTGTAAATCTACTCCCGTGAAGACCTACTGCCTTGGGAACCAATGGGAGTCGCTATGAGTCGTAATCAACTCAATGTCAGTGAGTTTTTGGTCATATAGGATTAAGACTCACCTTACTCCAGTATGACCCCATGTTTACTTAGCTGAAAACATCTTCAAAGACCCTATTACCAGACAAGGTCACATTCATAGGCACCAGGAGTTAGGATTTCAACATAAATTTTTGGGCAACATAATTTAATCCATGGCAGAGAGCAAAGATGGAAGCAGGGAGTCTGACAGAAGGCTGTTGCAACAGTCCAGGGGAGACCTGATCGAATGTCTCGAGTCAAGATAGAAGTCACTGACAGTAGTGAGATTAGATTTGGGCTATATATTGAAGGCCACATTATTTCCTGATGATTTGAAGTGAGACATAGGAATTAAGGATGACTTCAGAGTTTTGATGGCTACAGAAGTTTTGGGAGTTTTGGGAGCTCTGGTAGTGTAGTGCCTGAGGCACCTGACTGCTAACCAGAAGGCTGGTGGTTCAAACCCACCAGACACTCCTCGGAAGAAAGGTTGGGCAATCTACTTCCGTAGTGATACTGCCTCGGAAACCCAAGGAGGGGTCGCTATGAGTCAGGTCCGACTCAATGGCACATAACAACAACAACATCAAAGTTTTGACCTGAACAGCCAGAAAGCTGGATAAGAGTAAGGCTGTGAATGAATTAAGGGGGAGGGTCAGGAGCTCCATTTTGAGCAAGTGGAGATATTCAAGAGGAGATGGATGTTCAAGTTTAGAGTTTGTGAGAAAGGTCTGGGCTAGAACTAGAAAATAGAGAGTTATAAAGACAAAGCTAGTATTTAAAGCCATGGGACTGGATGAGGTCACCAAGGAGATGAGTGCAGACGAAGAGGAGATGAAGACCCAAGGTGGTACCCCAGACCAAGGACTTCTCCCCTTTAGGAAAAGATGAGGCGGTGGCAGCTTTAGGACCTGTTTAGAGAGTTGATGAGGCAGAGTGGAGTGTCGCTGAGCCCTGGAGCCAGTGGAATTTTCCAGCCACGCATTTTGTTAGACACTTATAGTCAGTTTGAGAAGGAAAGAGAAAATCCAGTGGGTACCCATTTTCATTCTGATCGTGCAGATGTTCCCTTTTACTGGCTGTACCAAGAGGTGTTTGGGTTGTTTTTTTTTTTTTTTGGAAAGAAAATGTGAGTCTGGCTCCCCTCATTGACACCTCAAATTCTCTTTTACATATATCTTAATGAAGCTGCTACTAATGGGAGCCTGGTCTTGTCCCCTTGGCATTTTTGTCTGCATCCCAGGGAATTAGTGAGGCCCTTTCATCACCCATCTTGACGTCAAATGACCAGCCTCTGGAACACCTCTTTTACGCATGAAAACTTTATTGAGTTTTCCAGGGCTGGCGCAATTTCTTGTCTGAAATACGTTTTTCTTCCATCCTGACTGGAACTTGGAGGAGGAAGGAGACGGTGGTGTCCTTGGTGTTGCCATCCAGTCCAGGTGCCCCTGTGCTCAGCCAATGTCATCTGTGCTGTTCCCACCTGTATGTTGAATTTCTACCAAGTGGGGTTTATTGAAAAATAAATAAATAACCTTCCTTGTTGGACTCTGATGCTCAGTAGTTGGGCTCGGTAGCCCCCAGGAAAAGCTGCTGTTTGACACAGTCTTAATGTCTGGGTTTCTCAAGTCAAGTAGAAGACTGTTTTTTAATTGGGATCTGGGTTATTTAGGGCAGCAGTACTGTTTGTGGTTTATTCAGCAGATTGCAGAGATTATTCAGCCTTTAGTCTTGGGAGTCAGGGGGCTTCCTGGAGCCTAAGAAAGACTACGCATGGCCCTCCCACAGATACAGAGTCAGTGATCTAAGTCAAGGCGATGACTAGGTCTGGCCTCTGGAGAGCGAAGGGTTTGTCCAGCTTAGGAGGGGATTGGATGAGGCTAGCGCCACCCCCCATAGGCCAAGAAGGTCTTTCCATGGACTTCAAGATTGATGGACTTCTTCTGTAACCTGTCTTCTGGGAGCCTTGACCAGATGCCAGAGCATTTGAAACCCTCCCCTCACCACTCTTGGAAGGAACTTAGAGTTTTCAGGACTCCTCTTTTTGGGGTCGGGGAAGGCATGGCAGATACTCAGCCACATTCACTCAGCACATATTTATTGGGTATCTCCTATGTGTCAGTCTCTGTTCTAGGAATTGAGGACTACACAGTGAACAGTAAAAGTAGGCTCATATCCCTCACAGACCTTGCTTTCTGAATAAATGAAAGATTGAAAAGTAAATAAAGACATTTAAAAATAACATAAGTGACCCCAGTTATGAGTTTAGTTACCTATTAAATACTAGTTACATATTGCTGTGTAACAAATTATCTCAATACTTAGTGACTTGAAGGAGCAATAAACATTTATTGAAGGAGGCGCTGGTCAGTATAGCACCTTAGATACACACGCTGTAATGACCCCATAATAACAAAGATTTGAGAAACTAAGTACAACTGACACAAAAAAACTACCTTGGATCCAAGAACATCAAAAAAAATGTTGCAGAAACAGGATGAGAACCTGTTGGAAGGAGAGGTAGAATGAGGCCAGCCAGAAAACAGAGATTCACAAATCAATGTGCCTGTCTGCTGGCATAAAGCAACATAGTCATTTTGGGACAGTATTGAACAACGACCTGGAGCGTGAAACCCAGGAAAGCAACTGCAAAGAGAGCACAGCTGGTGGCAGAGATTTGGTGCAAATGACCCTGAAAGAAGCAAGACACAGACCCTGACTACCCAGCAACTGGCAGTAAGCTCATGCAGGGTCCAACCCAGTGACTAGTGATAATGCTGTCTGCACCCATGCCCTGGTGACCTGCCTACAGACACATCACCTCACCAGCAGCAGGTCACATCCCATCAGGTGCCATCTGCACTTCTGTCAAACAAGGAGCAGGAGATCCTAGTGCCCTCATCCAACATCCACCTGGCTGCACTGTCACACATCCCGCACCCAAACAATTCCCACATACTGTCCACACTTGCACTAAAACCCTTTGATACTCCATCATCTACCAAGGTGCCAATTTGCACACACACAGAAGTCCTCCCCATCCAGTTGAGTAGCAGTCCCTCTCAGTAGATACAGAGATGCCCTGCCCTGATCTTCAGAGAATGTACTAATTGCTAGGAACAACCCTGAAGGATCCCATGGTCCCACAAGGGCTGTGGAGGAACCCTGCCCACCCAAAACTTATCACCTAAAATCAGGGAAAGAATCTGCTCTCCCACCTCCATCCAATCTGATAATGGAGACATATGAGCCTACTCACAGAGGACTCACATGTGGGTGTGACCCACCATACCCACTGGTAATATGAAGTGGCACCCAGCCAATAGACACCCCCAAAGTCACACATAGACCAGCACCACACAACAATAACAATTAAAATAATACAAAGCAAGAAAGATATTCTAAACAGAAAGAAAATAAAGTTCTGGATATATCAAAAACAAGCCAATAAATGATTACATAAATAAACTGATTAACACCTTAATGCTTCAGAGACAGCAGACAATAATAAATCATATGAAGAAACAAGATTAGATGGTTCAAACAAGTGAGCAACATTAGAGGGCAGAAAATCTTCCTAAGGAAGAAATGGTAATAGAACTATCTGATTAGGAATTAAAAAGATTTAAATATAAGGTCCTCAAAGAGATCAAGGAAGGCACAGACAAAACAGAATTCAGGAAAGCTACAAGAAAAAAATGACAAAATAGACTATTAGAAACTATACAAAAACAACAAGAAATCCAGAAGATTAACAATAAAATATCAGGAATAGTTAATGCAATGGAAGCACATAGAAGTAGAATTGAATCAATGGAAGAATCAGAGAAATAGAGGGAAATCCCTTATACTAATTTGTTTGAGGAACAATCCGAAAAAGAATAAAGAAAGCCTAAGAGTTATGTAGGACACTATCAAGAGGAAGGATTTATGTATAATTGGAATTACAGAAGTGGAGGAAAGAGAAAAAAAAGCATAGAGAGATTTTTTAAAGATGTATTGACGGAAAACTCTCCTAATGTGAAAGATGAGAAGATTTTTATCCAAGAAACTCAATAAACCCATAAAGGGTAGAGCCCAAAAGAAAGTCACCAAGACATATCATAATCAACCTTTCCAAAATTAAAGACAAAGAAAGAAATATGAGAGCAGTTTTTGTTTTTGTTTTTGTTTTTTGTGATTTAGGTGAAGATTTACAGAGCAAATTCACTTTCCATACAGCAGTTCACATATACTTTGTCTCATGTCATTGACCACAGTTTACCACAATGCAACAGCTCCCCTCCCACTTCCTTCCCCTGGTTACCTTTTCCCAGTGTCCATCCCTCCATACTCTCCTGCCCCCTGAGCTATGAGAGCAGCTTTTAAAAAATGAAATATCACCTACAAAGGGGCACCAATGAGACAAAGTGCTGATTTCTTAACAGAAACTATGCAGGCAAGAAGACTGTGAGATGATGTATATAAAACCTGAAAGAAGAAAACTGCCAACCAAGAATCATATAAACTCAAACTCACTGCCATGGAGTTGATTCCAACTCAGAGCAACCCCCTTTGGGTTTCCAAGGCTATAAATCTTTATGGAATCAGACCACCAAGAATCATATATCCAGCAAAATTGTCTTTCAAATATGATTGTGAAACTAGTACATTCCAAGATAAACAGAAATTAAGGGAATTTGCAAAAACCAGACCAACCTTAGAAAAATTATTAAAGGAAATCTTTCAGAGAACTAACAACATAAGACAGCAACCTAAGATTAAGACATATAACAGCATCACCCAGATACCAACCCAGATAAAGAATTTTCCAGTAAGATAAAACTGAAAACAATGAACCAGAGATGTCAATTTGTAAAGAACAACTTCAAAACAAAAAGGGGAAATAAATGGTGTAGTTATAGAACTTCCATGTGAAGAGAAAGTCAAGGCAATATCAAGATAAAACAGATTGATTTAAACTTAGGAAGATAAGGGTAAATTTCAGAGTAACCACAAAGAAAATTAATGAATCTACTTACTAAAATAAGAAGAAAACAAAACAAAAAAAAGTCAGTAAACACAAAATCAACAACAGCAAAGCCTACAAAAAGAAAATCCATAAACAAAAAGAGCTTAGCACAGAAAATTAAGCAGAACAAAGGAACTGTTAACTCCACACACACACACACACACACACACAAAACCATAACACAGTTGCAGCAGTAAATTCATACCTATTGATAATCAAACTGAATCTAAATGGTTTAAATGCACCAGTCAAGAGATAGAGATTGGCAGCGTGGATTTAAAAAAAAAAAAAAAATTATCCATCAATATGTTTCTACAAGAGACACACCTCAGACACAACGACATAAATGGGTTAAAAATCAAAGGATAGAAAAAAATATATCAAGCAAACAATAACCAAAAGAAAGCAGGGATAGCAATAATAATCTCTGATAAAACAGACTTTAACTAAAAATCTATTACAAGAGACGAAGAAGTGCATTGGATATTGATTAAAGGATCAACCACCCAAATAGACATAGCTGTAATAAATATATACAAGTCCAGTAACACTGCTCCAGAATGCATAAAACTCTAACAGAATTGAAAAGAGAAATAGTTCTACAATAATGGAGGGAGACTTTAACATACATCACTTTCAATAATGGAAAGAACAACTGGAAAGAAACTCAACAAAGATAAGACAGATCTAAATAACAGTCAGCCAACTTGACCTCGTCAACATTAACAGAACATACCACCCAACAACAGCACAGTATACATTTTTTTCCAATTTTAATTCTCCAGAATAAACCATATTTTAAGCCACAAAGCAAGCCTCAATAACCTAAGAAACATCAAAATAACATGAAGTATCTTCTCTCCTCATAATGCTGTAAAACTAGAAATCAGTGGAAACTGAACACCTTACTTAAAAACTATAAATAATAAAAGAATATTTAAAAATAATAAAAGAAATTTTAAAATTCTAAGAATTAAATGAGAATATAACATACCAAAACCTTTGGGACACAGCAAAAGCTGTGCTCAAAGGAATATTTACAGCAATGAATGTACACAGCAAAAAAGAACAAAGGGCCAAAATCAAAAGCTTAACCCTACAACTCAAACAAAGGGAAAGGGAGCAGCAAAAGAAGGCCACATTCACCAGAAGAAAAGAAATATTAAAAATTAGAGCAGAAATAAAATCAACAAGACTAGAAGTTGCTTCTTTGAGAGGATCAATAAAATTGACAAACCACTGGCTAAATTGACAAAGAAAAATGAGAAGGTGCAAAAAAGAAATGGGATGAGTGACATTATGACAGAGGCAACAAGATAAAAAGGATGATACAGAATATTTTGAAAAATTGAACTCTAACAACTTTGAGAACCTAAAAGGAATGGGAATTTTTCTAGAAACACACTACCTACCTAAACTACAAACAGGCAAAAAACTAAAGAGACCCATAATAAAAGAAGAAATTGAAGATGTCATTGAAAAAACTCCCAACAACAACAACAAAAAAGCCCCAGCCCAGAAGCTGTCACTGGAGTGTTTTACCACATGTTTAGAGAAGAGTTGACACCAATTTATCTCAAACTATTTCAGAACATAGAAGAGAAAGGAATACTCCCTGATTCATCCTATGAAGCCAGAATAACCTGGACACCAAAGCCAGGCAAAGACACGACTAAGAAAGAAAATTACAAACAAATATCCTTCATGAATGTAGATGCAGAAATACTCAACAAAATACGAGCCAAGATAATTAATACATCACAATCAGGTGGGATTTATACAGGGATGCAGGGATGGTTCAACATTAGAAAATCAATCAACATAATTCACCACATAAATAAAACAGAGGAAGATAATCACTTGATCATCTCAATTGATGCAGAAAAGGCATTTGCTAAAGTCTAACACCCTTTCCTGATAAAAATAAGAATAGAAAGGAAATTCCGCAGCTTAATTAAGGCCATATATACAAAACCACCAATCAACAGAGAGATTGAAAGCATTTCCCTTAAGAACAGAACAAGACAAGGGTGCCCATAATGGGCACCACTCTTATTCAATATTGTGCTGAAAGTCCTAGCCAGAGCAGTAAGGTAAGAAAGGGACATAAAAAGCATCCAGATTGGTATGGAAGAAGTAAAATTATCCTTATTTGCAGATGACATAATCCTATATATTGAAAATCCCAGAGATTCCACAAGAAAGTTACTGGAACTAATAGGATTCATCAGAGTAGCAGCATACAAGATCAACATGCAAAATCACGTGGATTCCTCTACATTAACAAGGAGAACTCCAAAAAGGAAATCAAGAAAACAATACCACTTACTATAGCTCCCAAAGGATAAAATACCTAGGAATAAATCTAACCAGGGATGTAAAATACTTATACAAAGAAAACTACACAACACTACTGCAAGAAACCAAAAGAGACCTACATAAATGGAAAAGTGTATCATGGTCATGGATCAGAAGACTTAACATTGTGAAAATGCCAATCCTATCCAAAGTGATCTATAGATATAATGCACTCCTGATCCAAATCCCAACAAAATCCTTTAATAATATTGAAAAACTAATCTCCAACTTTATATGGAAAAGAAAGAGTCCCTGGATAGCTAAAACAATATCGAAGAAGAACAAAGTAAGAGACCTCACACTTCCTGATGTTAAAACTTACTGTACAGCCATGGTAGTCAAAACAGCTGATATTAGTACAAGGCTAGAAAAATAGACCAATGGAACAGAACAGACTAGCCAGAAGTAAATCCACCCAGATATGGACAGCTGATTTTCAATAAAGGGCCAAAGTCCATTCAATGGGGAAGAGATAGTGTCTTTAACAAATGGTGCTGTCGAAACTGGATATCTGTTTGCAGGAAAATTAAACAGGATCCATACCTCACACCATACACAAAAACTAACTCAAAATCAATCAAAGACCTAAATGTGAAAGCTAAAACTATGAAGCTCCTGGAAGATAACCTAGGGACAAAGCTAGGGTTCCTAATTTATAGCTTATATATACTATCAAACATAACTAAAAGTACATGAACAACAGAAAATAAACTAGATAACTTAGACCTCCTAAAACTTAAACACTTATGCTCATCAAAAGGCTTTACCAAAAGAGAACATACAGACTAGAGGGGGAAAATGTTGGCAATGACATATCTGACAAGTGTCTAATCTCTAAAATATACAGAAAACTTCAGTAGCTCAACAACAAAAAGACAAACAATCGAAGCAGAAATTGGACAAAGGACATGAACAGACACTTCACCAAAGAAGGTATTCAGGCAGCTAACAAACACATGAAGAGATGCTTGCAATCGTTAGCCATTAGAGAGATGTAAGTCAAAACTAAGATTAGATACCATCTCACCCCTGAAAGCATGGCAGTGATTAAAAAAAAAAAGAAAGAAAGAAAGAAAAAACAAATGCGGGCAAGGTTGTAGGGGGATTGGAATGCTTATATACTGCTGGTGGGATTTTAAAAGGTACAACCACTTTGGAAAACTATATGACATATCCTCAAAAAGCTAGAATTAGAAATGGCATATGATCTAGCAGTTCCACTGCTTGATATATATTCTAGAGAAATAAGAGCAGTGACACAAGTAGACATATGCACACCTATGTTCATTGCAGCAGCATCACAATAGCAAAAAGATGGAAACCATCTAAGTGTCCATCAATGGATAAATGGATAAACAATATTTGGTACATACACAGAATGAAATACTATGCAATGATAAGGAATAATGATGAATCCACAAAACATGATAACATGGATGGATCTGGAGAACATTATGCTGAGTGGAAAAAAACAGTCACACAAGGATAACCATTGTATGACACCACTTCTATAAAAAGTCAAGAGTAAATATACACACAGAAAGCCATGTTCTTTGATGGTTACCAGGAATGGGAGGGAGGGAGAATCATTTACCAGATAGTAGACACGTGTTAAATCTGGTGAAAGAAAGGCAGTTCACAATATGGAGGAAGTCAGCACGTGGCCAAAGTAAATGAAGACCCCAAGAGGTACACAGGAATAAAAGACAGTGATGATAAATACAGCTATGCCAGTGGTGAATACTATCATGTATATAATTCTGCAACAACAGTAATAACAGCCCAAAATGTGTGAGTGGCATACAAATAGATGTGTATGCTGTGTCAGTGCGGAGAGCATGTGGGAGCACATGTGCATGCATATATAGGTATAGTTGTGTGCACTTCTGTATACATATTTGTATGTGTTGCATGTATTCATCTATATAATAGAACATGTAAGGGCACAATTATGGAAGATTCTTAGACGTACCCAAATATCTCGTGGAACTGAGTTACTAGACTTGAAGGCTAAGGACCATAGATTTGGGGGACATCTAGGTCAATTGGCATAACATAGTTCATAAAGATAATGTTTTCCATCCTAGTTTGGTGAGTAGCATCTAGGGTCTTAAAAGCTTGCAAGCAGCCATATAATATACAACTCATGGTCTCTTCCCATCTGGAGCAAAGAAGTGAGTGATCCAAGAGAGAATGGTGAAGCTACAATGTCTTCTTCTTATTTATTTATTTTGAATATTTTATTGTGTTTTAGGTGAAAGTTTACACAGAAAATTAACAATTTTTATACATATTGTTCGATGACTATAATTGCAAAAAGATGGAAACAACCTAAGTTGCCTCAGCCTCAGTGGATGAATAAGTAAGCAAATTGTGGTGCGTGCACACGGTACTATACAGTGATAAAGAATAATGAGGAATCCTCATAACAGCTGATAAAATAGGTGGTTCTGGAGGAAATTATGCTGAATGGAATAAGTCAATCACAAAAAAACAAATACTGTATCGTCTCACTTTCATAAAAAGTCAAGGATAGATATACACACAGAAAGCAACGTTCTTGGATGGTTACCAGAGATGGGAGAGAAGGGGAAGAGGAATCATTTTCTAGATAGTACCAAAAAACCAAACCCACTGCCATCGAGTTGATACCGATTATAATAACCCTATAGGGCAGAGTAGAACGGTCCCATAGGGTTTCCAAGGCTATAAATGTTTATGGAAGCAGACTGCCTCATCTTTCTCTCATGGGGTGGCTGGTGGGTTCGACTCACCAACCTTGTTAGCAGCTGAATGATTTAGTAACTGTGCCACCAGAGCTCCTTTTCTAGTTAGTAAACCGAAAAACCAAACTCGCTGCTGTTGAGTCGATTCCAACTCATGGCAACCCCCTTTGGGTTTCTGAGGCAATAAATCTCTGCGGAAGTATATTGCCCAGTCTTCCTTCCACAGAGTGGTTTGAACCACCGACCTTCTGGTTAGTAGTCAAATGCCTTAGGCAGTACACCACCAGAGTTCCTTTCTAGTTAGTAGATAGTAGTTATTTTTGGTGAGGGGAAAGTCACTACCCAATATAGATGAAATCAACACAACTTGTCCAACATAAATGAAGACACTAAGAAGTATGCAAGAATGAGGGACAATTTTGGTAAATGCTGTAACATACAATTTTGTAACAATAATAATAGACAAAAAATATGTGTGTGGTCACATAGGTAGATACGTATGCATATATATGTATGCAAAGGCACATCTGAGTTTATGGGTGTGCATATATAGGTATATCTGTAGGCGTGTGTGTGTTTATATGCACTGCATCCATATTCATACATATAATACACTGCATATGGGGAAAAAAAAACGCATTGCCGTTGGGTCTGTTCCGACTCATAGTGACCCCTGCTGGGGTTTCTGAGGCAGTATCTACAGAAGTAGATTGCCCAACCTTCCTTTCGAGGAGTGGCTGATGGGTTTGAACTGCCAGCCTTAGGAGGCACAATTGTGGATATATTACCTAGACACAAAGAAACACCTCTTGGGATAAATTTACTGGGTTTGAAGGCTTGGGACCATAGTCTCGTGGGATGGCTTGGTCAATTGGCATAGCATAGTCCATAAAGACAATGTACTGCATCCTAGTTTGGTGAGTAGCATCTGAAGTCTTAAAAGCTTGCAAACAGGTGTCTTAGATACAGCTATCGGTCTTTACTTCTCTGGGACAAAAGAGAATGAAGAAACCAGGCCACAGGACTGATAGCCCACATGAACCATGGCCTCAGCTAGCCTGAAACCAGAAGAACTTGACAGTGCCCAGCTACCACTACTGACCGTTCTGACTGGTGACATAAGAGAAGGTCCTGGATAAAAAGAAAAATATAGAACAAAATTCAAATTCCCACAAAAAGAGCAGAAAACCAGACTGATAGAGACGAGAGGAACCCCTGAGTTTGTTGCCCTAAGATTCCCTCTGAACTTGGAACTGAAGCCACTCCCAGTGTTCACCTTTCATCTAAATAATAGATTTGATTATGAAATAAACTATCACCTGTGAATACTATACTCCCTTAAATAGTCAACCTTATGAGACCAGTCAATATTTACCCTAAAACAAAGATAAGATGCTAAGGAAGGCAAGGAAGCTGGATTAATGGAAACAGAGCCAAAAGATAAAAAGACAATGATAAGGATGTTGACACATTATGAAAAATGTAACCAATGTCATGGAACAAGTTGTGTAGAAATGTTGAATGAGAATGTAGTTTGCTGTGTAACCTTTCACCTAAAACACAGTAATATTTTTAGTTGTTCTATGACATTGGTTACAATCCTCACAATGTGTGAGCATTCTCATTATTTCCATTCCACTGATCTAGCTGCCCTTCCCCTCTTTGCCTTCTCATGTTTTCTTTTGGTAAATGTTCACTGTTTGGTCCCATATATAGTTGCTTGCTTAAGGAAGAGCATTACTCACAAGTGATACAGTTGTTTTATAAGCCAGTCTATTATTTAGCTAAAATGTGACCTCCAGGAGTTCCAAGTTCAAAGGACAATAGTCTCAGGGGTTCCTTTAGTCTCTATCAGTCTAGTGTTTCAGGAATTTGAATTTTGTTCAATGTTTTCCTCCCATTCCGTCCAGAAGACCTTACTATGTCATGCGTGACCCAGTCTCAGAGGTCTCACACTGTCATTTCCCTGACATCCTATTGGTTACACAGATTAACCCTATTCCATATGGGATAAGTCTTCGCAAGAGCACGAACAGCAGCAGGAGAGGATTGTTGAAGGCCGTCTTGGAGGCTGGTGACCACATGTATGAGCTTACACAAAATCAAACCTTATATCGAGAACTGCTAAAAGGCCCCCTGAGCCATGTATCGGCCTAGAACAATAGAAGACTAATTGAAATTAGTGGGCCATCCTCTGGCTGCCGTCATGCCTGCTCATCCTGATGTTTTATCATACGATGATTTGATATGCTTCATGTGGGCATGTCTAGGGGAACCAAGTGTTCTGCCTCTCCTATTTGCCAAATCTAATACTTGTCTTTGTCTTGCTGTCACTGCTTGGTCACGCAGGGTTGAGGGAAGGGTCTGCCATTCCCCAGATGTTTACAGAGACCCTCAGGACCCTCTCAGACCTGGGAACTGGGTCATCTTGAAAGAGTATCACTTCTAAAATGGGCTAATACAGTGGATGCCTATGGATGCCATCCCAGAAGCTGTCATGTTCTTAATGGTGGCACCTGTGAACCATAGTTGGTTGAAATAAGGATAAGCCTGTGGCCCACGGTGGGCCAATGACTCCTTGCTCTGGGATTTGTAGGCTTGGCAAGAAGTCCTTACAATGAAGACTTAAAATAAATAACCTGGAAGCTGTTCACTGCTGTGTTTCCACCAGTGGGGCAACCTAGTCAACAATGAGAAAGAATGAAGCCAACACATACACACGCAAACATGTACACATGTATGTGCACTCTCACATGCACACATGTACACATGGGTGTATATGTACACACGTGCATGCAATAGTCACGTGTACACACTCACGCACACACGTGTACACATGCACACACAGATGCGAGTGGGTTGCAGAAGTGCTCTCGTCTCTGGGCCCTGCTGCCTTTCCCAGCTGCACTTCCGTTCTCCCCACAGTTCTGTTGTCCATGTATCCTTGGATTCCAGAGATTACCATCCTGCCCAAACTAGGTGAGGTTGGCATTGTTTTCACTTATAATAAAGACTGACAGGGAAAGTCAAAGACCTCTGTGTGGTGGCCTTATGAGCCTCTGTGGGGGTGGGGACAGACAAATGATCCTGGGGGCTGGAGGGGAGAAGCAGCTTGTAGTGTGATAGGAGGAGAGCCACCCTGGGGTCCCTCAGTAGGGGAATGAGAAGGAAGCAGGCCACTCAGCCCTCTGCCGTGGGACTCATTCTTCCCCATGCTGCTGGTGAATTCATCACCTCCATGGGAGACAGGGCCTCCTGTCCCTTCCCTCCCTTCTTTTCAGTGTCTGCCTCTAGGCAGGACAAGTTTCACAGACTGGTGGCTGTGGTGCTGTCAAAAGGCTCAGGGGCCACCTTGAGGTCACTCCTGTCACTGTCAGTCTATCCCCTGATGTGAACAGGGTTCCACTCCTGCGTCCTTCTCTAGTCCTATCCTGTCTGCTGCTGTAAGGTGGTAAGTGACTCCCTTCCAGCCAGGCCTGGGAGACCTCCTCAGATGGGAGCCAGAGATTGAGAGCTTTCTGTCCACTACTGAGAACGAGCTTTGAGGCTGACCAGCAGGCACCTTGAGGCCCATCTGACCCCCAGGGTCATATAGTTTCTACATTCACTGGTGGTCAAAGAAGAAGCCAGGTCAATGTCCACCCATCTGAAGAACATACAGGTACCGGTCAGGGTCCTGGCAGGAAATGGGTGGCCCACCCAAAGTGTGAATTAGAGAGTTTAATGAAGAGCTCCTTATGGACTGGTAGGTAGCATAGTGGGGACACTATTCAGTTCCTGGCCAGTGCACCTCCCATGCAGCCCCACCCATCTGGCAGTGGTGGCTTGCATGTTGCTATGACATTGCCTTAGTCTAGGTTGTCTGGCAGAGCCAAACCAGTGAGATGCACATATACATACATAAAGATTTACTTCAAGGAAATGGCTCATGCAATTGTAGGTGTCGACAAGTCCCAAATCCTTAGCTCCAGCAGCAAATGGGGACCCCCTGCTGGCTCATGCAGGAGGCTGGCGAATCCAAGATCTGCAGGGCAGGCAACAGGCTTGAGGCTTCTGCAGACTTACATCCCAAGAAACAGAGATCAGGCAATGAGAAGAGTACAGGGTCAAGAGAGAGCGTGAGCTTTGCCAGAACATCCATTTATATCCTGGAAGCAGGCCACACCCCCAAGGAAACCCCCCTTTCAACTGATTGGCTAGTCACATCGATCACAAAATGAAAGGTGATTACATTATATTCCCTTATGGAAGAGCCCCTAACCCAGTGTTTGCCAAACCACTGAGAATCACAGCCTAGCCAGGTTGACACCTTTCATTAACCATCACAGATGCTGAACAGGTTTCAGTGGAGCTTTCAGACTGAGACATTCTACTTCTGGCATTCTACTTCTGACAAATCAGCCAGTAAACACCCTGTGGACCACAGTGGTCCAGTCCTGTTGTGCATGGGGTCACTATGAGTTGGGGGCCAACTCCATGGCACCTAACAACAAGGAAACAGTAACAGATGATGCAGTACCTCTAGAGTAGCAACAGGGGGAGCCGTCCCCACCCCTAGGCCTGCCGGGGCAAGGGAAGGGGTTGGTATAGGAACCAGGGGGAGCTCTGGTTTAGGAGAGTCCAGCCTGCCAGATCAAGGCCTTCCAAAGAGGGGTGACAGGAACCCATGGTGTCCAGGCAGGGAAGGAGCTAGGCACAGCTACCCCCCTCACACTCTCCTGCCCCACATGGGGGAAAGAAGGGTGGAGAGTCGCTCAGGGTGGAGGGCAAACGGAGACTTCCTGGCACATGCAGTCAGCACAGGCAAGATGCTGAGGCCTATGTGGGTGGACCGGGTGTTTCTCCAGAAAGGGCAGTGGTGGGCAGTGCTGCCAACCGGTCACGTCATTCGTCCCTGCTATGGGGACTCTGGAAAAGCTGACCGCATCTGTAATTACAGAAGATGGAAGTGGCAAGACCTCAGAGCATCTCTGACTTCATCTTCCTGTCAGGGCAAGAGAAAGTCTCCAGAGGGAAGGAGGTGACATCTAACGTTCATCAAGGGCTACGAGGGACTCTGCTCAGCCTCTCGGCTATTTAAACCAGTGCCAGCATCTCCAAAACGTGGCAGGTCCCTCGGCCTGCTTGCAGCATGCCTGGCCTTCAGAATCATCGCAGGGGAGGCGACTTCGTAGTGAGCACATATTTCCACGGGCATTTTCTGGGTCGGATGGAGCCGTTACAGCAGCCAGGAGAGTGAAATGCTGGGTTTATAAACTAGGTTGCACACAGGTATTTATCCTCCTCAACGGGCATAGGTCTCTGAATAGTTCGTTTTCCTGAAGCTCCGTGCAGTGCTCTGCCCTTTGTATTAGGGCAGCATCTCCTCCCCAAAGGCCAGCCCTGCGTTTGCATCAATCTCGGGGCAAAGAGAAGACTGGTTCAACGAGGCTGTCCTGGTTGGTACCTTATATGTATCTGGGGAGGAGAATTGCCCTTTAATGAACCGGCACAGTGCTACCTGGAGCTCTGGCTGTTGGGATTGAGCTCTGGGTTAGGGGAAAGGTTTTAATGGGCAGGACAGCAGAAAGGAAGGTATGTGTGCCCCCCTGTGCTGAGGGAGGCAGGGGACAAAGGACAAGGCCCCCCACCATCTCTGGTTGGAAGGGAGGACATCTCTCACAGGTGGAATCCCCAAGACCTTCCTAGCAGCAGGTGGTTTCTCTCCTCATTGAGGTCCTTGTCTTGTGCTCATTTCCCAAGCCCAGTCTGATGTAAAAGTCTAGGCTGTTAACACAATTTATTTGCTGCTTAACTTTTCTGGCTTCAGCTGATTTCAGAAACTTCTGCCCACTACCTGGACAGGGTGTTCTCATAGCAGTGGTTTCTTGGGCACTCGCTGGCCTCATGGCATCGGATCTGCCTTTAACTGTGCCCACCAGTTGGGCTGCCATGGTGGCCTTGGCAAATGGGCCTTCTCTCTGGAGGTCTCCTCTTGAGACCTGTGCCCCTACAAAGCCCAGCCCCTCAGGGGCCACTGTAGAGACGGGGCCTGTCACTCCAGGTGACTTAATCAGTGTGGAAGGCCAGCTGGAAGTGTCTGTTGGTTTCTGCCTCCCAACACACATGCTCTTCAAGTGGTGGTGACCTGACTTGGACTCTCAGAGAAAGGCCTTTTGATCCTGGGCCGGTGGTGCCTGTCCCCGCATGCTCCCACCTGCCTCCCTGGGCTCCCATCTGCCCTGCAGGGCCTCTGCTGAAGGCAGCTGACCTGAAAGTGATGTTATTTTTTTGAAGGTGGCATTTCATTCTCACAGCGGTAATATTTTCAGCTGGTTATTGAGGCTGATTAGTGAGCCTCAGGCCTCCATTGGTTAAATGGAGCCTCCTTCACAGATGTATTCTGGGACAGTGCAAATCCAGTGTTCTGAATGGGAATGAGTTGCCCCACATGGTGGTCGGCCATTTGCCCCGTGTCTGGGTCCTGCAAAGCAGTCTGGGTAAATTCCCAGGGTGCCATACCGCCACCATGTGGGGTGTCCAGGGGCAGCAGGACACTGGTGCTTTCTCTCCTCACCCTGGAGGGAGATGGTCAGTGTGTTCTAGAACACTCAGCCCCTTAGAGATGCAACTCCCAGCACTGTCGGTTATTAGTCCTGTTGTATTTGAGCCAGTTATTTGGCCTCTTAGAGCCTCAGTTTCTTCATCTGTAAATTAGGAATAATAATACCCACTTTATAGGATCAACTTGTACAGGATGTGTGTGGATATGTATGCCCACGTATGCACTTGTGTGTGTGTGCATGCATGCACATCTGCTTGTGTATGTGCACACGTGTCATGTGCATGTGTGTGTGTCAGTTTGGGAGAGAAAATAGTAACAGGAAAGTGTTAAGAAAAACCACCTACTCTCCTATAACGGTCTCAAGAAATGGTCAGGCCCAAGGTTCATCTTCATGGTAAGGAGGAACTGGCCTTTGGAGAGAGGGGCTCTGATGCAGGTGGTCCAATGGGAGGTGTGACCATGGGCGAGTCCATCACTTCTCTGAGCCTTGGTATCCATCTCTATAAAATGAGCAGGCTGGCCTCCTTCCCAACCCACCATCCCGTAGCCCTCTGATCTCAAACAGTCGTAGGGTTGGTATTTCTTCCTTGGAGAAGATTGTTGCATCTGGATTCTTGGTTGAAGAGAGATGGCAGACAAGGACAGTTGCTCACAGTGGATGGAGATGCGCTGGCTGTGTCTGTGGATGTCCTGCTGCTGTCCGGCTCTGCCCTTTCCAGGGAGGGTCTTCTGGGCTGGATCAGGGGGAAATGGCACTCAAGACACTGAGCTATGAGGTTGTCTTGAACCAGATGAGGTTTCTTGGTTTCTTGGACCAAGGCTCACATATCTAAGCCCCCAGTGAAGGGCCTGGGGAAAGAACTTCAATCGCCCTGTGTTGATGTCATTTCCTGTCTCTTTTGAAATAGCTGCACTTTTGGATCAAGGAGCTCTGGTGGCATAATGCCTAAGGCACTTGACTGCTAACTAGAAGGCTGGTGGTTCAAACCTACCAGCCACTCCTTGGAAAAAGGTTAGGCAATCTACTTCCATAGAGATACCACCTCAGAAACTCAAGGAGGGGTCACTATGAGTCGGATCCTACTCAACTGCAATGAGTTTGGTTGTTTTGGTTTCTTGGACCAAGGTTCACATATCCTTGGGTGGTGGATTTTTAAATGGTTATAAACAATTTGCAGTTAATTACCTTGTCTCGATAAGAAAGTCAAGCTTACCTAGGCTTCTCATTAACTCAAGGTCTTTTTTTCACTTGCAAGAGTCTCAGAGGTGGGTAAACCAAGCCAAACTCACTGCCATCGACTTAATTCTGACTCATAGTGACCCCCACTTGGTTTCCAAGGCTGTAAATCTTTACAGAAGCAAACTGCTTCATATTTCGTCCATGGAGCAACTGGTTGATTTGAACTACCACACTTTCAGTTAGCAGCCAAATGCCTTAACCACTGCACCATCAGAGCCCCTCAGAGGTGGGTCAAGGGAAATAAAAAATCTGTCTTTCAAAGGCCTCACTTCCTTAGAGTTCAGATTCCACTGGCCTGGCCAGTGAGTCCAGAGTCATAAAGTTCTTGGTATTGTTGGGAAAGAGCTCTGAGTTTGGAGGTTCAAGTCTTAGTCCCACCACCTCCAGCTGAAGGACCAGTTACTCTGCTCCTCCAAACTTCCTGATCTTCATCAATAGAAGTGGAACCATGGTAACCCTATCTTCTCTCATCACTACCTGAGCTCTTGAAACTCAGCTAAGCTCATCTGGTGGCCTAGGGCCTAAGGTATTTAACTGCTAACCAGAAGGCTGGCGGTGCAAACCCACCAGCCACTCCTTGAAGGAAGACTGGGCAATCTACTTCTGTAGAGATACTGCCTCGGAAACCCAAGGAGGGGTCACTATGAGTCTGAACCGACTTGACAGCAATAAGTTTTGTTTTGTTTTAATGTTCACTTTATAAACTGAAAAGCTTGAAAAAGTGACACATCATATGATTGTTTTTCCTTGCGAAGTGTAATTCTGGCAGTAATGGTAATTCTGGCAGCTGTTTATTGAGTGTTTATTATGTGCCAGACTCTGGGCTAAGAGCTTATCACATTTTGTCTGAACAATCGCCCTGTAAGTTGTGTGCTGGTCACCTGTGTTTTATAGAGAGCTTATCTTTAGTAACCTAGTGCTGCCATAACAGAAAATGCCATGAGTGGGTGGCTTTAAAACCAGGAATGTATTATCTCACCATTGTGGAGGCTAGGAGTCCAGATTCAGGGTGTGGGCAGGGCTAGGTTCTCTCTCTCTCTCTCTCTCTCTCTCTCTCTCTGACTCTAGGGAAGATCCTAGTTTCTTTCAGCTTCTGTAGCCCAGGGTGTTTCTTGGCTACTTGTATGTATCTTCACATGGCATCTGTCTGTGTATCTGTGTCTGTCCTTTTGTTTCTGTAAGATGCCACTCGGAAGGGATTAGGTTTAGAACTCATCCTACTTGGGTTTGATCTCGTTAACATAACACAATACCGTATTTCTGATCAGGGACATATTCCCAGGTACAGGGGTTAGAACTTCAACATCACTTCCTGGGGGACACAATTCAGTCCATAACAGAGTAACGTGAACTTGTCTGAGGTCATGCAGCTTGTAAGGTGCAAATGGCCTAAGGCAGCCTCCCTATGTCCCCTAGCTTGGGTGGCCTGTGATTTTCTATGATTCATCTAAGTCAGGTGTTCTCCATGCAACTACCCAGATGCCCCAGCCTCTTCCCCAGGAGGGCTGACTGTTGATCTGGGTGGGGTCCTGGTATCAGGACTTGTTCCTGGTTCCTGGTGAGTCCCACGTGCAGCCCAAGTGGGAAACTCTGGGCCAAGCACTCAGGTCCACAGAGGCCGCAGAGTCGTCAGGTCAGATGTCAGGGTTCCTTGGCCAGGCCCTCTCCCTTCTCCAGGCCTCAGTTTCCTGCCTTGTCACAGGAGGAGTTGGGCAGGTGGCCTCTAGGCCTCCTTGGCTTTGAGGTCTGTAACTATTTAAGAAGCTTATGGGCGTGGACATTAGTGTTCTTTTTCTTCTTCTGTTTTAGGCAGAATATGAAGTTACCCCAGATGAAAAACTGGGAGAGAAAGGGAAGGAAATTATGATCAAGTACCTCACTGCAAAGGTAAGAGGCCCCCCACGCTACAGCAGAAGGGGTGGGAGATTGATCAAGGAGTGGGTGCCCCCAGGTCTGAGCAGGGCTCCATGGGGGCCTGTAACTGTTGGTCACACTGGAGCTGACCGCCGTTCTGGGCCTGGTGGGTTCTCCTCCAGTGTCCGTCTCAGTCAATGGCATTTCATGGAGGGCGAGCCCAGCTTCACACCCAGAGCTGTCCCTCCATCGCTGCTGCCAGCTCCAACTGAGGGGCTGCAGTTGCTGTTTTCCTATGCCTCTCGTTCGTAATCACAATCACATTCCTTACAAGAATTTCAAACACGTTCAGGGGTCCAGGGTTAATGTCTATGAAAATACTTTCTGATTCTGAGCAGGGCTGCCTCACCCTTGGGTGGCCCTGGGCCAGCATGGCTGCTCCCACCATCTGCAGGCTGCCATTGGGCAGGAATGCCTTGCTTTGCTCCAGAGACAGACCTGGTCAAAGTCTGTGAAAGTTCTCAGGTTGGAAAGTGGTCAGAGAGGGGACATGTCTGAGCTGGGTCCTTGCTCATCCATAGTCAAAGCCGGTGACATATCCATGAGGCTGCAGATGGGTGTTTTTGATCTCCAGGGCTCCATTTGAAGCATCAAGGACACCTGGTATACACAGGAGTCCCCAAGCTCAGAGGAGGCACCATGCCGAGAGCTTCCATACCTGGTTGTTGTTGCTGTTAAGTGCTCTCAGGTCCATTCCGACTCCAAGCAACCCCATGTGCAACAGAGTGAAACATTGCCCAGTCCTGCGCCAGCCGCACAATCTTTGCTCTAAGCCCATTGTTGCAGCCACTGTGTCATTCCATCTCGTGTGAGTCTTCCTCTTCTTTGCTGACCCTCTACCAAACATGATGTCCTTCTCCAGGGACTGTTCCATTCTGACAACATGACCAAAGTGTAAGAGGTGAAGTCTTGCCAGCCTCACTTCTAAAGAGTATTCTGGCTGAACTTCTTCCAAGACAGATTTGTTTGTTCTTCTGGCATCCCGTGGTGTATATTCAATATTCTTCACCAACACCGTAATTCAAATGCATTAATTCTTCTTAGTTCTTCCTTGTTCATTGTCCACCTTTGCATGCATATGAGGCAATTGAAAATACTTTGGCTTGGGTTAGGCACACCTTAGTCCTCAAAGTGACATCTTTGCTTTCTAACACTTGAAAGAGGTCTTTTGCAGCAGATTTGCTGAAGGCAATGCGTTGTTTGATTTCTTGACTGCTGCTTCTGTGAGTGTTCATTATGGATCCAAGTACAATGAAATCCTTGACTTCTTTACTGTTTTCTCTGTTTATCATGATGTTGCTTATTGGTCCAGTTGTCAGGATTTTTGTTTTCTTTATGTTGAGATGTAATCCACACTGAAGGTTGTAGTCTTTGATCTTCATCAGTAACTGCTTCATGCCATCTTCACTTTCAGCAAGTAAGGTTGTGTCATCTGCATATCACAGATTGTTAAGGAGTCTTCCTCCAATCTTGATGTCACATTCTTCATATAGTCCAGCTTTTCATATTATTTATTCCAATACAAATTTTTTAAAAAAAGTATAGTGAAAGGATACAACCCTGACGCACACCTTTCCTGGTTTTAAACTACACAGTATCCCCTTGTTGTGTTCAAGCTACTGTCTCTTGGTCTACGTACAGGTTCCTCGTGAACACAGTGAAGTGTTCTGGGATCCCATTCTTCACAATGTTACCCCTAATTTGGTATGATCCACACAGTCATAGTCACATGCATAGCCCCTTTGCATAGTCAACAACACACAAGTAAACATCTTTCTGCTTTCTCTGCTTTCAGCCAAGACCCATGTGATGTCAGCAGTGACATCCCTCATCCCATGTCCTCTTCTGAGTCCAGCTTTAATTTTTGATGGTTCTCTGTTGATGTAGTGCCACAAACTTTTTTTTTTCTCATTTGCTTTCATCAGAATTTTACTTGCATGTGATATTAATGGTATTGTTTGAAATTTCCACATTCCATTGGACACCTTTCTTTGGAATGGGCATGAATATGAATCTCTACCAGTTCGTTGGCCAGGTAGCTGTCTTACAAATTTCCTGGCATAGACAAGTAAGCACTTCCAGTGTTGCATCTGTTTGTTGAAACATCTCGGTTGGTATTCTGTCAATTCCCAGAGCCTTGTTTTTCACCAAAGCCTTCAGTGCAGCTTGGGCTTGTTCCTTCAGTACCATTGGTTCTAGATCATGTACTTCCTGCTAAAATAGTTGAATGTCCATCAATTCTTTTCCATACAGTGACTCTGTGTATTCCTTCTATCTTCTTGTGATGCTTCCTGCATCATTCAATATTTTGCCCAGAGAATCTTGCAATATGTCATCTCAAGCCTTGAATTTTTTTTTCTTTAGTTCTTTCAGCTTGAGAAATGCTAAATGTGTTCTTACCTTTTGGTTTTCTAACTCTGGGTCTTTGGACATGTCATTAGAATACTTTGCTTTGTATTCTCAAGCTGCCCTTTGACATCTTCTTTTCAGCTCTTTTCTTCATCATGTCTTCCATTTGCTTTAGCTACTCTGTGTTCAAAAGCAAGTTTCTGCATCTTTTCTGATATACATTTTGATCTTTTCTTTCTTTCCTGTCTTTTTAATGTTCTTTTGCTTTCTTCATGTATGATGTCCTTGATGTTATCCCATAGCTTGTCTGATCATCAGTCGTTAGTGTTCAGTGAGTCAAATCTATTCTTGAGGTGGTCTTTGAATTCAGGTGGGATGCACTCAAGGTTGTGCTTGGTCTCTTATGAACTTGTTTTAACTTCTTCAGCTTCAACTTGAACTTGCATATGAGCAATTGATGGTCTGTTCCACAGTCGGCCCCTGGCCTTGTTCTGACTGATGATATTGAGCTTCTCCATCGTCTCCTTGCACAGATGTAGTTGATTTGATTCCTGTGAATTCCATCCAGGGAGATATAGTCACCATTTATGTTGCTAAAAAAAGTTATTTGCAATAACTAAGTCATCGGTGCTACAAAATTCTATGGCACGATCACCAAGGCCATATTTTCCAGCTACTGATCCTTCTTTGTTTCCAACTTTTACATTCCAACCACAAGTATTATCAATATATCTTGATTGCATGCTTGGTCAATTTCAGACTGCAGAATTTTATAAAAGTCTTCCATTTCTTCATCTTTGGTATTAGTGGTTGGTGGGTAAATTTAAATAATAGTTGTAGTAACTGGTCTTCCTTATAGGTATATGGATATTATCCTATCACTGATAGCATTGTACTTCAGGACAGATCTTGAAATGTTCTTTTTGACAATGAATGTGTCACAATTCATCTTCAATTTGTCATTCCCAGCATACTAGACCATAGGATTATCTAATTCAAAATATCCAACACCAGTCCATTTCAGCTCACTATTGCCTAGAATCTTAATCTTTATGTGTTCCATTTCATTTTTGACAACTCACGATTTCCTAGATTCATACTTTGTACATACCACGTTCTGGTTATTAATGGACTTTTGCAGCTGTTTCTTCTCATTTTGAGTCATGCCACATCAGCAAATGAAGTTCCTGAAAGTTTTACTCCATCTACATGATTAAAGTCCACTCTACTTTGAGGAAGCAGCTCTTCCCCGGTTGTAGTTTGAGTGCCTTCCAATTGAGGGGCTCATCTCCTGGCACTACACCACGCAGTATTCCACTGCTATTTGTAGGGTTTTCAGTGTCCTGTTTTTTCAGAAGTAGATTACCCAGTCCTCCTCACTAGTGTGTCTCAGTCTGGCAGCTCCACTGAAACCTGTGCACCATGGATAACCTGCTGGTATTTAAAATACCAGTGGCCTAGCCTCCAGCATCCCAGCAAAACACGGGTCTCCATGGTACGACAAAATGACAGACAAGTGGTGGTCAGTACTAGGAGGAGATGATGGTGATAATAAAGCTTGTTGACTGACCTCCTACAATGTACCAGATGCCCCTAGACATTATCCATACCCACAGGAGGAACATGGCTCTTCACAGGTTGTGGGGCCCAGAGAGGTGGGCAACTTGCTGGGGCTGCCCCTGCAGGGCCTTTTCCCACTGGCTCTGCTTTGCCCAGTCCAGCTGTCCATCTGGGCCCACACATGTCCCCAAACAATGGTAACTAGCATGCATTGAGGACCCACTCTGTGCCATTCAATCCTGTTGTCACCTGTAGAGTCTACCAGCCCCATCTTACAAAGCAGCAGCAGTGTGTCTGGGGGGCGGGGGCTGGCACTCTCCTAGGTCACATAGCTAGTAAATGGGAGAGCCAGGATTTGAACCCACATGGATTAGTTTCCTAGGGCTGCCTTGAAAAGTGCCACAAAGTGGGTGGCTTAAAACAGTGGAGATTCATTGTCTCACGCTTCGGGAGCCCAGAAGTCTGAGTTCAGGGTTCCGTGGGGCCGTGCTCTCTCTGAAGGCTCTAGGGGAACATCCTCCCTCGCCCCTTCAGCTTCCTAGACTCGGGCATCCCTTGGCTATGACAGCAGCACTTCAGTCTCTGCCTCCCGAGTCACATGGCCATCTTCCCTCTATGTGTCCCTGGGTCTCATCCATTTTTTGTAAAGACACCAGTCGTGTTGGATTAGGTGGCATAGTGCCTAAGGCACTTGACTGCTAACCAGAAGGCTGGAGCTTCAAATCCACCAGCCACTCCTTGGAAGGAAGACTGGGCAATCTACTTCCGTAGTGTTACTGCCTCGGAAACCCAAGGAGGGGCCACTATGAGTTGAGACTGACTCGATGGCAGTGAGTTTTTCTTCTAGTCTACTCCACTATAGATAAGCCACTTGCCTACTTACTGGAAAGTCAGCGGTTCAAACCCACCGGCTGCTGTATGGAAGGAAGAAGGGCAATCTACTTCCGTAAAGATTTACAGCCTCAGAAACCCAATGGGGGTCACTATGAGTCAGAAACGACTCAGCAGTGAGTTTGGTTTTGGTTTTTTCTACTCCAATATGACCTCAGGTCAACTTAACTAGCTACATTTCCAAATGCACCCCATCTACAGGAACCAGGAGTGAGAGCTTGAACTTACCTTTTTTGGGGAAATGAATCAAGCCATGACACCAGCTCTGGGTCCTGGAGCCCTCGCTCTTTCCGTGGTGGTGCCCTGGCTCTCTGCCTGTGCCTCACCACCCTCTCCGTGCCCCTCCCCATGCTGTCTGCCCTGCTCCCTCTGCCTGGCCCTGCTGACTAGGAGAGGCTCTTCGGGCCCTTCCATGGGGAGGGCAGGAGCAGGTGCTGGGGTCTGCTTCCCTCTCTTCCCCCAGCCCCCCTCTTCCAGAAGCTTCCCCCAGCCCCTGCTCTGGGGCCTCCCTACCTCCCTGCCTCTGCTCGGAGCTGCCTCCCTCTCCTGAAGGGCTGCGGCCCAGACTCCCGTCCGCTCAGACGGTTTTACAAGTGCCTCGGAGCCTGCCAACATTTTTTTTCCTTAAGTACTCCTCGATTTCTAAAATTTAAGCCTCACCATATGTTGTGGCCCAGAGGCTCAGGGGGAGGTGGTCAAAGCAGCCTCCTGGGCCAACCATTTTCCATCCTCACGGCCCCCTCCATCCTTCCCGTAGTGGCTCCCTCAGGAGCCTGTTTGACTTCTCAGTCAGCAGATGCCTCAGGTGCAGGGGCTCAAGGGGCTGGGTGAGGGGCTGAGCCGGCGGCTGGGGCTGCGGCGTTGGCTCCAAACCCAGGTCAGAACATCCTCCCTGAGCAGCGTTTTCCAAAGGCTGGACCATAGGACGCTGCTTCTTTAAGAAGCTCTGCTCTAAACAAGGTTAAGTCCAGTAAGTTCGGCCAACAGTGCTTGCCACATCTCCTCCTTGTAAGGATTCACCCAGCATGTGAGCACATTAAAGGCTTAGAGAAGTCCCGCAGTAAAGAAACCTGGTTCACTGTTAATGAGTATTTTCCACACCTACTTGACTACAAGACCTTCCCCCACAGTTTGTTTGTTTGTTTGTTTTAATTTTATATCCTGTTGAACACATGGTGGTCCTACCTGTAGATCATGAGGGCCTTCAAGACCACAGCTACTTCAGCTCCAACATCTTTATGTCCTGTGACCCCTTCCCCACCACTGGAACTCACAAACGCTGGGCTCCAGCCACACCATTTCCATTCTCTTGAAGTCTCCACCTCCTTGCCTTGGTTTCAGCTGCTCCCTGGGAGGCTGTTCACCTGCGCAGCCCTGCTCCCTCCTCCATTTTTCTCCTCTCCTGTGTCCCTGCCCAAAGGCCTCTGGCTCCACGCAGCCACTCCCCAAAGCTGAGGTCCCCGACACATAAAGAAATCTCTTTATCTCTTGTGAGGATGGGGAGAACCAAGGCCGTTAGAAATGTGTTCTTGCATGGTGGCTCCTTTGTGGGTGGGAAGAGAGATGGCTGGAGGAGTCCCGAGTGACTCCCTGGGTTTTGTCTTGAGTCACCCAGTGGATGGAGGCACCCCAGGAAAGACGGAGAGCATAGGATTAGGGTCATTGCTGTGAGTGGCTTCTGCACAAGGTTGTTAGCTGCCTGGGTCGGAGACAATGCAATAGGTTTGAATGAAGCAATGAGGGGGGCTTGGGATGCTTCCTTTCATGGCCCCTCACCTTCCTGCCTTGTAGCTGCCTACGCACCAGCACCATGGCTGACATCCCAGGGTGGTGTCTGGCCTTGAGTATTTGCTGGGTATCTGGCTGGAAAGTCCCTGCTCAAAGTAGACGCTCAGGCCTAGAGCCAAGCTCTTCCTCCCTATGGGGTGATGCACTCAAACCCGTGCAGAAGGCTCCACCCCAAGAGGCAACGCCCGCCCCTCAGACCCTGGCCCACCCCGGCCAGCACTGCTTTGGGGGCCTGTTAGAGGACAGCCAGCAAGCGTGGGCCTTGTATTGGGTTGGAAGCTGCTGGAGCGGAGCAGGAGGCAGAGGACGCTATGAAGGTGAGCTTCAGAATCAGTAGATCGGCTTTCAGTGCCTTCCTTGGCCGCTTTAAGCTGTGTGACCTCTCTGTGCCTCGGGAGCCCCATCTGTCAAGTGGGAGGGTCCTGCTGAAAGAGCCTGAAAGGGTTTCATTCTGGGCAACAGAGGTGGGCAGGTGGGTGGGGCAGGCTGCTGACGTGATTCTGCTTGGCCTTCCTCTGGGATGCCCAAATGCTCCAACATAGGCAGTATCAGGGTGCATGTCTTTCCTGGGTCTGTGGGCAAGATATTGTTTATTGAGCCCTCTGCCGACGCACGCGGGGCTCCCTCTTTGTTTCTGGAAACAATGATAGGTTACAGCAGGGAAGTTTGTTCTTGTTAAGGGGGAAATTAGCCATCAGCTGGAGGTTATGCACAAGAGATCTATCCCAAGTATTTGTTTAGCTCTCCGGAAAAAACATCCACCTTTTAAAATGTAAAGAGCCTGAATGGAAGGAAATAATAAGTAGTCCAGGTTTCCTCTTTCTCTGGCCACTGGCTCTCTGGCCTCTCCTCACGGACACCACCCCCGTCCCCACTGGGCGCTGGCACCAGGGAGCTGGGCAAGCCTGAGCCAGCTGCCTTCTCAGCAGAGGACAGATGTTCGGCCCCAGGGGCAATCAGCTGGCTTCACTCTTGTCCTGGGGGCCTCCTGGAACGCCAGTTCTGCCACTTTCTAGCTGTGCGACCTTGGGGCCTCAGTTTCCCCATCTGCAAATGGGGGTGATGAAACGGGCCGTGGCAGAGCACCCATAGGACTATTTTGTTTTTCTTTAGATCCACTCACTTTTTTACTTAAAATGAATGAGTTTCAAGAGGAAACCTTGTATCAGGAACATGCCTGGAGAGCCAGTGTCGATTTGCTGCCCAAAAGACAACCGCAGAACTCGTTTCCAATCCTAGCTGAGTCTTCTGGAGCCTAAGACTCAGGCCTGCAGTCTCCTTCCCCTTTATTTGAAAGGGAGTTTGGTGGGTGTTCCCAGTACAGTAGCACCTGAGACTTTCTCTGTGGTGTGGGAGGATTGAAGGAGAATTCAAAAATACTGGACTGATTACCTGCTTCCCGTCCTGGACCCTTTGCACCTAGAATATACAAAGAACGCTCACGATGCAAGAAAAGTACGAACAGCCCCATTAGAAAATGGGCAAAGAAGGAAGAGATACTGCTCAAGGCCAGTGAGCGCATGGAAAGATGCTGCCGATTTTATGATGTGAACCATAACAGGCTTTTTACCGTATCATGTGTGTAGAGTTCTCCCCTCCCGTGCAGGGGACCCTGGGTTTGATTCCCGGCCAGTGCCCCTCGCAGGCAGCCCCCGCTCGTCTGGCAGTGCAGGCTTGAGTGCTGTGATGCAGCAGGTTTCAGTGGACTTTGTAGACTGAAGTGGGCTGAACCGGAACTGGTTCCGGGAACAGCGCAGGACTGGGCGGCGTTTCTGTCCGTTGTGTGTGGGGTCAGCATGAGTCGGGAGCAGCCAGCTGGCAGCTGATGACAACATCAGTGCATTATGTTAGTATTTAGTTATAGAAATGGTGGCGTATTGGTGGTAGAGACAGTGTGGCTTGGGGCAGAGAGGACTGGCCGAGGCATGCAGGGCTTTTCCCACCTCCCTTTCTGGGTGTGGCCTGGGGAGAACTCTGGAGGTGGCTTGGGGCCTACCCTTACTTAACCATCTAAGTAGTCCTTGGTCTCCAGGGCAGTCAAAGGCATGGGTTAGGGACGGCTTGGACCTTCTAAGTGCATGCCCATGTTCCACGGGGGCTCAGGCTCCCAGCCCCTGGCCTGGACCTGGCTTTTCATCTATGCTGAGATCACGTGGCTGTTGTCTCCCAGGGCCCAGAACAGCATCTCCGTGCTGTTGGCAGTGAACCTGGCAAACTCAGAGTCCACCTGCTCCTGAGACTCTGTGAGCAGGGTCTGGCTGGGTGGCCGGCCAGGGTGGGAGGACAGCTGGGACAGCTGGGCATGCACCTTGGCCTTCCCTACTTCCTGTCACAACACTGCAGAGGGACTCAAGAGGGAAGGGGATGGAAAGAAAACTCGAGAAGGGAACTGCCGGGAGTCTTCTCCTGCAGCAGTAGGGAGGCTGGGGCTACTCCGCTTCCTCTCCTGATTTTGGGAGCAGCAGAATGAGGAATTCAACAGGGAACATCACCATATGTGTCCTCACTGTGTGTCCTGGACAAGGCAGAAGGGAGCTGGCATTTAATGAGCAACTACTATGTGTCTGGAACATTCAGTGTTCCACCTGGTCCCCTAATGGCCCTAGGAAATGGTGAGAAATGGGGCTCAGAGAGGTCAAGTCACTGCCAAGGACACCTGACTGGGGCTGGAGCTGGAAACTGACTGCCGGCCTGTCCCACCCCACAGCCCGTCCTCGCCTGCCCTCAGAAGCAGGTGCTTCCTCTCTCTGGGTGTCAGCTTTCCCATCTGTGGAGCCAGAGGTGGCCTGGACCGCTGATAATCATGGCAAAAGCCGCAGTCCCACGTACAGCCCTTGACTGTGTGCCAAACACTGTGCTAAGGGCTTTAAGTGTTAACTCACTGAATCTGCACATCTACCCACAGAGTATTATGTCCCTTTTCCAGAGAGGGAAACAGACACAGAGAGGTCAAGTAACATGCTCGAGGTCACACAGCAGGGGGACATGACAGGAAGTTGTACCCAAGGGACTCGCACAGGCCATGCAGTCCAGGGCTTTGAAAACAGATCAAAGATCTACTGTGGATACACCCCTTCCTCAGGCCCTGACTCAGGGAACACATAGGGTTCCTTGGAACCCAGTTTGAAAACCACCGAGCTAAGTCAATCTCCTCATTTTCTAAAGAAAGAACTGAGACCCAGGGAGAGGCTGGAACCCCAGGGCCACACCGCCTGTAAGAAGATGGTGTGAACATCCCTCACTGGGCTTCCCCAGTGCTGCACTAAAAGCATGGAGTGCCCCATAGCCGCCCTTCCCGACTGCACTTTCCCTGCCTACAGTGGCAACTGATTGCTGAGACCTTCAGCATGTAAAGGATGGGGTTTCATGGGGAGGTGGGAGGAGGTGGCATGAACGGGGCGCCGAATGTGTGCTGTGTGCACAGTGCCTGACCACGCTCCTACTGCATTCCACGCTCGTGATAGTCCTGGGTGCTAGGCATGATTGGCCCCATCTTGTCCCGGGCAGTCAAGGTTCTTGGTGGTGCAACCATTAAGTGCTTGGCTGCTGACCAGAAGGTCGGCAGTTCAAACCCACCTGATGGCCCCGTGGGAGAAGGACGCAGTGACCTGCCCCCGTGAAGATTACAGCCTACTATGAAGCAGTTCTGGTCTGTCACGTGGGCTCACCGTGAGTCAGAGTCAACTCAGTGCCACTCAGCTGCAGCAGTCCACGTTCCCCAGCTGGTGAGCGAGAAGCTGGGTTTAACCCACGCCCGGCTGATGCCTGAGTCGCTGCTCCTTCTCCCTGCCTTATTGTCTTCTCAGAATTTAACCCAAGACACCATTTTCCCAGGCAGTTTCCCAGGGCTACCAGGGGGTGGCAAGAATGAACAAGTCCAGAGGGCCAGATGGGCTGACAACTGAAGGGTGTACACAGTGGCTGGCCCGCTCCAGGCCCCGTCCAGCTGCTGCCCTGCACCCCGGCCTTGGCTTCCTCCTTGTCCTGTCTCGTTCCCATTTTCTGTCACCGCACTCCCCTGCTTATCCTTTTTAACAACCGTGTAATTGTCCATCAAGCACACGTATATTTTTCTGCCCCCAACCCTTCCTGGAAAACAAATTCTTTTGGACCGCAGCCTGATTTCTTCTTGGCTCCTCCTGATGTCCTGGAGGTGGACAGCCAGCCTGGGCCCACTGTCTGTGCCCCTTTCCTTTCTGTGACCTTCCAGGTCAGAAAACTGGATGTTCCTCTCATGCTGGCAGCGAGGCTCTGCCTCAAGCCCGGTCCTTGTGTGTGTTTTCTGCCCAGAACGCCTCCCTTTAAGCAGCTGGGGACAGCGAATCCCTCGCAGGCTTCCTGAGGGTCCCCTGCCCCCAGCTCTGTCCTGGGGAAGACAGCAGTATGCTTTTGGGGTCTCTGGGAGGCCTGGGAGGCTCTGCAGCCCATGGGCATGGGGCAGAGAAATGACATCAGACAGAGTTCAGTTGAATTCCCAACGTCTAAGGGATGAAATTATCTCTGGAGAAAACCTTTCAGGCTGAGCTGCTTAGAACACAGTTCAAATCGAAGCTGGTTTGGAAACCATGACGTGGGTGGCTGGGGGGTGTCCTGGGAGGTGGAAAGTTAGCTCGCAGTACCCCCACCTCCCACACCAAGAATGAAGGTCAAACCCACCCCTCCGCACCCAGCCCAGTCAGATCAGAGCACTGGTGAGTTACCTGCACTTGTTGGACTGGCTGCAGCCAAGCTGACTGCGTTCAAACCAAACCACAACACAAAACCCAGACCCACTGCTGTCAAGCCGATCCTGACTCACAGTGACCCCACATGTTACCGAGCAAAACTGCTCCAGGGGGTTCCTGGCTGGAATCTTCACCGAAGCACAGCACCAGGTCTGTCTTCAGCGGGGCCACTGGGTAGGTTTGAACTGCCAATCTCTAGATGAGTAGGCAGTGCCAACCATTTGTGTTACCCAGGGGCCTGGGTTCAAACCACTCACCAGGAAACACTCCACCGCTGCTCACACAGCTGCCCCTGGCAGTGTCAACAGCGTGTCACCCCATCACACATCAGGCTGACCAGGCAGGCACAGCTGGCCCTCACTCCATGAGCAGCCACTTTCCATTGCCTTAATTATGCCTTTTGCTTTGACAGGAAGGGCTGGGGTCTGGGTCAGGGTCACTTGTGTATTTTCAAATCCTTCTCATTCAAGTTGCCCAGCTCTCTGGTTAGACTTTGCCAGGGTTAAAAATGTTCTCTCGCTCTTCTCGACCCCAAAAACCCTGCACCCTGATTTCCGCGAAGCCACTTCAACAGCAAAGGAAATAGGGGTCAAGCTCTTTGAAGCCCCAATCTGCTTCTTCATAAAGAGTTGTGGTTGTTTCTCAAAGCTGTGTTTGCTGGGCCAGCAAGCAAGACCCCTTAGGTCCAGGTCAGCAGGTCACCATCTGGAAGGGCTGGGACCCGCCCTCTAGAGGCGAGGTTTGCTCAGAGCACTTCCTGGTCTCATGATTCTCCCTCTTGGTTGTAGGACAGACAACCCTGCTGTCTGTTTGGGGTCCTTAAATGCAATCTGACGGTCTTAAATTTTCCCAGAACTATGTCACCTTTTCCATAAGGGAGAAATGGGCTCTTCAAGCTCCCTGGACTTCTCAGGAGATTCCCAGTGGCTAACATCAGGAGCCCTAGTAGAGGGTATTCCTCACTGCCCAGCCAAACCTGTTCATCCTTCAGGCCTTGGTCAGACCTCACCTGGGCCGGGAAGGAACTGGGTCTGACGACGTCTCCCTGATTGTCACTCCTGGGGGTGGAGAGCCCACACCACATCTGGGAGTCCACAGTCCTTCCTAGCCTTGAACTCCTGCCATTGGCCAAGTGAGTTGGTCAGTGAGGTCCTGGGATGGAGCTCATGCCTCGGGCACAGAGTGGATACTTGAGGAACCTATGTGACTGAATCAGCTTGGACCCCAGCTGGAGAAGCAATGGGCTCCTTGGCTGACCCAGGGAAGTTGACCTGAGCCAAACCCTAAGTGGTCACAGAAGTAGCCCACTCTACCTCTATTTACAGAGACAGCTCCCATCCCCAGCAATCTCTTTCTGGTGGGGTTCTGAATGTCAAAGAGTCAAGGAGACCAAAATGACTTGGCCAAGTTACCAGCTACCCCAGGTCTCTAGCAAAGAGCGGTCACTGTCAAAATGGAACTGTGGGCCTCACAGAGGATGCCAGGTTACTGCCTTTGCTTGCCTTCCCTTGGCCTCCACTGACCACACAGAGAGCCTCACAAGCCCTCTCAACTCTAGGTCTCTTGACTATTCCTTGAGAGAAAGGCAGAGGTGGCAAATCAAGCTCCATCTTCCTCCTGGTAGCAGTCAGAGGCAGGAGGAGGGCTCCTGAGTGTTTGTCCTCCTAGAGAAGGTCCCTTTGAGATTAAGTGCTATACAGATTTGTAGGGAACTGAAGTGGAAATAATTTGGGGGGAGTTCCTCTTTAAGAAACTGAATACACCAAGTGGTCAACAATTACTTTAAAACAAAGAATGCAATGTTAGGGGGCAGGGAAACTAGATTAATGGAAACAGAACAACCAGAATGGAATTAACAAAAATGCTCACGCATTGTGAAGAATGTGACCAGTATCACTGAGCATTTGTATAAAAATTGTTGAATAGGAACCTAAACTGGTGTGTAAACATTCACTGGAAATACAATACAATGACATTTTTTTAAAATAAGAAAGGAAAAAGAATACAACATTAAGTACAAAAGCAAATATGTATAGGTAACAAGAAAAGAAATAGCAACAAAGTATTTTTACACAAATAACGTGCATGTTATATGGTGTTTGGGTTTTTTTTTTTTTTTTT
>NW_006921625.1:13453802-13515142 GCF_000298275.1 Orycteropus afer afer | reverse complement strand
GTCAGCCACTAAGGAGAGGGAAAAGCTGGCTGGTCCCACTCCATCACCTGGATTGTGCGGGTCGGACTTTCCTGATCCCTAGGATTTTCATTGGCTTATTTTCAAAGCAATCTCCAGAACCTTTCTTCCTAGTCTGTTTTGGTCTGGAAGTTGGGCTGAAACCTATTCAAGCCTTCACTGGCAGAGGTTGTTGTTATGTGCCATTGAATCGAACCTGACTCATAGCGACCCCCCTACGGAAGTAGATTGCCCAACCTTCCTTCCGAGGGGTGGCTGGTGGGTTTGAACCGCCAGCCTTCTGGTTAGCAGTCAAGTGCCTTAGGCACTAGGCCACCAGAGCTCCCCACTGACAGATGGGTAGTGGCTATTTATGAGGTGCACTGACCAGGAATCTAAGCCGGGTCTCCCAAGTGGATACCACCGTGCCCCCAGGGTTCCTTCTCACCAGATGTCTCACATGGAACTGCCCACCCCTGAGTCCTGGCTCTCCTTCCTCCTGGAGCGCTCTGGAGCTCCCGGTAAGGACCTACAGCCCATGCTGTCTCTGCTTCGTGGTAAATGCATTTCTGGTTGGAGCCCTCACCTGTCCTTAGGGAGTGCCTTGAGCATCACCTTTCCTTGCAACTTAAAGAAGCCACTAGTTCCCCTAGCTAGGAGGGAGACTGGTCCATTTTCAGCTGGCACCCCATGTTACCCCAAGGACCTCCAGCCACCAGCTCCCACCCAGTGTGTCCCTGCCTGTCCAGGCTATGTCTGTCCACTACAGCAGTGCCTTCCAGCTGGGCTGACTGCAGAGGGCCCTCCGGGCTGAGCTGAGGTGTGAGACTGAGAGCCGACAAGTGGAGGGACAGTGGTTCCCAGCTGTCCACTCGTGAGTTGTGGGGCTGATTTTTCCCCCAAGGACCAAAAGACAAAATTCTTGCCTTTTTCTTCAGTTCTGTTCTCATCCAGAGCTCATGGAGGGTGTCTCCTGCTTGGCCGAGGATGGAGACAGGATTGCTCCAGACGGCCGCCGGCCACAGCAGGGCCTCCCCACGCACACTGATGGTTTTGATTACAAAGGTGGAGGAATGGCATTTTCTCTTCCTGTCAACCAGACCGTAAATCAAGCCCCGATGCCCCTTGCGGCTGCTGCTCCTGAGCGTCTGCCCCTTGGTCACTGGTGAAGTTTGCACAAATGTGTTGAGTTTAAGGCCCCACTGCCCCTCCAGTCCCATCCCTGGGGTCTGTGAGCCGGGCTGAGTGGGTTCCCGGAATCAGCCTTCAGGGGGAGAGAGCAGAGCAAGGCAGGGACAGGCACCAGGTTGCCTGGAATCAAACCGTGGGGGTCAGCTGGCCTAAACCTCGTACAGATGCGGAAGCAGCCCGGACGCTTGGTGACCAGCGGCAGATACCACTGCACGGTGCGCGAGCCACCAGTTGCCATTGAGTGACAACGACCCCTGTGACCCCACGTGTGTCAGAGCAGAACCATGTTCTCTAGGGCTGGGCTTTGTCTTTGTTTTTTACTATTATTGAGAATCTGCACAGCAGAACATACACCAATCCAACATTCCCGCAACATCGATTACGTGCTTAGGTTATGCGCCCATCCTCACGCTCCTTTTCTGGGGTGTTCCTCCCTCCTTAACATTAACCCACCATCCCCTAAGTTTCCCATGTAATCTCTCTCTCTCTCTCTCTTTCTCTCTTTAAACTTCTTACTGTGGTTTGGATGAAAGTTTACAGAGTGTATTAGGTTCCCGTTCAACAGTCTGTACATTTTGTTTCGTAACAGTGCTTCCAGTCCCCTCATGTGGCAGCACTCCGTGCGTCCTCCCTGGATTCCCCGTTTCCTTTTGTCCTTTTTTGCTGCCCCTTCCTGTCTTCTGAACTTCGGTTTTGGGTCCCCTGTAATCTTGAGAGTTGCTGTTGTCAGTTTCATCCCATGTGGCTAGATCTTAAAAGAGCACAAGGCTCAAGGCATTTACTAGTTAAGGCAAATTATTGTCTGGTTTTAAGGAGACTTCAGGGGATATTTTTGGATCGAGTTTTAAAGATCATCTCAGGGCAGGTTCGGCTGCTCCATAGCCAAAATCAGTGACTGATTTCTCAGGAGTAGATCACCAGGTCTTTCTTTCTTGGCACTTATGATGGGTGGACTCAAACCTCCAAACTTTTGGTGAACGGACGAGCAGTTGACCATTGGCACTACACAGGAAGTCTATGCTTAAACAGGAAACCTACTGGAAAGATGGGGACAGTTCTCTCCTATAATCAGAAGACCCCATAAGAGAGAACGAGGCTGCCTCTGGGCCCCCCAAGCCCCTGGAACCAGGATGCTCTCTCCAAAGTCAACTCCAGGCAGGTTTCTGCCATGCCTTCTGTTCTGGTTCCAGCTGAGAAAAGGCCAAAAAGAGCTCTGACTGGTCCATCTCGTCCTAGAGGCAGGGACTGGCTGGACCTGGTGACCATGCTGCTTGGTGGGCAGACCCCTTTGCTCACCACCTGACCTCTTTCTTACTACCCACAAACACACACACACACACTTAAAGTATGCTGAGGACCTACTATGTGTCAGAAGTGTCATCCATTCATTTCTGCAAAGTGGGGTGGAGAGATCACAGGTTTCAGAGCCAGACAGGCCTGGATCTGAGGCTCAGCCGCGTTGCTCATCTTGCTTTCTTCTGCCTGCGAGCAGTTATGGAATATTCACTGTGCCCGAAGCATGGGCTCACTTCTGCTGAAACGGGTGAAATGGCCTCCCTGCCCTTCAAAGCGCTCTCGAAGGCCCAGTGCCCACAGCTGGGGCCCTGGAACAGTCAGGCTCCCCTGCAGGGGTGTGTAGTCCATGGATAGAGTTGATAGCACGAAGCCTCAGCAGAAACGCCTCCCCCTTCCTGTCCAGCTGCCTCAGTCGGCACCGCTCGTATTTGTGGTGACTCAGAATGTCATTCTGCACCCCATCTGATACCCCCTTGGGCTTGTGCCAGATGGCAAGTGCACCCCTCTGCCCCCCGGCTACACCTCTGTGTCTGTTGTGCCTGGGGAAGGATGTTAGGCCGGACCGGGTTAGCAGAAATGCTCTGTGGCGCCCCCTTCAGTTGCCATGAGGACAAGTGCCGTACCTGCCATACTTTAAATAGGCCTCTGGTCTGGCACCCCTGCTTCTGCTCAGGCCAGGGGCTGGCGGCAGCCCCCCTGAGGCTCCCACAGTTGCCTCTGGCCCCAGCTCCTGTTGGAGGCCTGATTCCCACTCCTGCCCCCGCCCATGGCCGGCTGGCGGCTATGCGTGCCGAGCTCCCCGCAGCTGACGTAGATCCCCTCATGAAGGGTCAAGGGGCAGCCAGGGTGCAGCTGTGGGAGGGCCCCTCCCCCACTCCCATCCGCCAGGGGAGAAATGGAAGTGGCCCCCTAAGAAACAACGGCCTCACACCCCAGCATGGGCAGGGCGGACACATTCTGCCACCCCTCATTTAGATGGAGGGTGACCCCCAGGACCCATTCTCAAGAGCCCTGTTTCTCTCTGCCGCCTGGCTTTTCCTGAAAGCCAGGTCTGTCCACACTGGGAACTTGCACATAGTTTACATGGGGAATGTCAGCTGCCCACATATGAAAATACACACATCATTAAGCCCTAAGTGCTTGCGTCTGGAGATAGAGCACACGGCCTCCTGGGCTGACCTTTTGTCCACTGACGGAACCGTTGCTAATGAGCCGAGCTCCAAGCGGGATGTTTTCATACGTTGAAGCGAAACATATGTCGGGCATTAGCCTGTGTGTCAGCGTGGGGTGGGGGCTGCACAACAGAGCACCGCGCCACCAGCCCTTCCCAAAACAGGCAGAGACTAGCACACCTCGTCCTCCAGGTCCTCCCTCACCTGGCCAGGGCTCCTGTAGGCCTCAAAGCAGGGCTTGCTCTGCGAGGTCAATTCCCAACCTCCCGCAGCACCTTCAAAGAAGAAACATGGCGCCCCTGGAGGGCATGACATGCCTCGAGATGGGGCGCTCTGGGCAGGTGCTTAGGCTTGAATCTCACATTCACTCACATACCAGCTGTGGGGCCTTGGGCAAGCAGCTACTTCCTCTGAGCCTGTTTTTGCATCTGGAAAATGGGGATAATAATAAAAACAGACTGTGAGAGGATTGAGTGAGATAAAACCCCAGGCCCTACATATAGAAAGTGCCCAGGAAATGGCAGTGATGATGAGGATGGTGACAGTTGTCACTGGGAGGTGGGATCTGGTGGAAGGTCATTTTAGATGAGGTTGTATTGGAAGCAGGTCCTGAAGATGAGGTGGCTTTGGAATGCCAACATGGGGTAAGAAGAGCTGCTTCTAAGAGAAGGAGCAAAGGCCTGGAGCTAGAAAGCCAGGAGTGTGCCCAGGAAACACTGAGTGTGGGGCCCGAGCACTGGGGGAACAGGTCAGGAAGGTTGTTGGGGCCACACACCAAGGCCATGCACTGTCCTGTAGGCAGTGGGGACCATCGATGCTTTGCGGTGTAGAAAACTCACCCAAGGGACTGTGGTGTCAAATGCAGGAGTGGGTGGGTAGCAGAGACCCATGAGGAGGTTGCTGAATGGTCTGAGAGAGGAAGTCTTGGAGCCTGGGCAGTGAGAGAGGACAGGTGGGTGGGAGAGACACCGGGGTGAGGCTGCTGTGTGTGCGTGTCTCCATCTATGAACAGGGACTGGTTCGCTAGGAGAAAGCCACACCCTTCCCATTGAGCTGCCTCAGCATGGCTGCTCTAGGGCCCGTGTGGCTCAGGGCCACCCCCCACATCCCGGGCCTGCCATGGACCAAGGAGCCCCCACGGGTTCTGAGTGTGCCTCTGTGTGGGCCAGCAGTGTGAACTCGGACACGTCCCTTCCCCTTTGGGTCCTCATTTTCTCCACCTGTGTAATGAGTGGGTTGAATTGGCTAAGCCCTGAAGGGTCTTCTCGGGGAGCCCTATGCCCTCCACCTCCTCCTATTCCATCTCAAGTCCTGAATCTTTGAATAAGTCTACTGCATGTGTTTTCAGAAAGTTCCGAGAGCAGTGCCAGTGGTGCTGACTTCAGGATTACTGTTGGCTGCTGAAGAGATGAGCGTTGGAGGGGGGCATTGTTGGAGGGGCTTGTCATGACTCCTCAGTCATCATGTACAGCAGACCCGCAGCCCTCTGGGGTCGTCCTTGGGGCTGATGATTCAGTCTTTGTGGCTCCCAAGGAGGGGCTCCAGCTCTCTGAAGACAGCAGAGCGCCCTGCCAGCCTTTCCTGCTGTGGTCCACTCTCTGGATGAGTCCTCGTCTCTGAGCATCATCCCCCTGCTGACCCATGCTTACTGCAGTTTCTGGACCTTTGCCCCTGTAGCACCCCTCCAACTGTGTAAATGCCACCCCTCCTTTAAGGTCCTGTTCTGCCCTACCTCTGCAGGGCTGTCTCCCGGACTGATGTCTCGTTTATTCCCTTACTGTTACTGCAAAGGCCACACTTGGTAATTATCCCAAGGCTAAGCACTTGGAAATTATTCCAGGTGCACCCATCTGGCCTCTCAACTCTGTAAGGACCAGGAGGTTGGTCTGCCTGGCCAAGTTCCTCCTGGTGCTTTGCACCACCCAATGGCGCCACCTAGTGGACAGATGCTTGGCGGGCCTTGCTGAGTGATCCGCAGAGGTGGAGTTGGAACTAGATGTCTGCTGGCCCTGGGACTCCGGTCCCTCTCTCAGCAAAGTCACTGAGAGAGGGCACTGAGCAGGTCCTATTACCCAATAAGCATGATAAGCTTACCTTGCTCATTTGGGTAATGTATCCCTGTTAAGGAGCTCTGGAGGCACAGTGATTAAAGCATTTGGCTACTAAACAAAATGTTGACGGTTCAAACCTACTAGCTGCTGCTGGGAAAACGATGAGGCAATCTGCTTCCGTAAAGATTTACAGCATGGGAAACCCTATGGGCAGTTCTACTCTGTCCTATAGGGTCGTTATCAGTCAGAACTGACGCAGTGGCAGTGGGTTTGGTTTTTAGGTTTTTGCCAGAGCTTGGGGGTTAGGGGTGAGACATGTCTCCTGACCACACTGAGTAAAGCATCCTTGACATGGGGAGCGTTCACAGAGGAAAGGCTGTCCACATCCCGCCCTACCTGAAATGGCTCAGTGCCTCAAGCCCTGGCCCAGCGTGCTTTGGGGTGGAACCAGGGCTCTCGTCAAGATTCAGCTCTGACCTGGTGGGGGTGAAGCACTGAGCAGCTGCAGCAGCAAGGAGTGGCGGTCAGCCTTCTAGCACACTCCCTGTCAGTCCCCAGGCCACCCCAGACATACATTCGCTCTACATCCTTTGTACAAATGCAGCTTCGGGTCAGATCCTCCCGCCCCGGCCCAGAGACGCTCTAAACGTCCCTTCTGCTGCCTACAGCTGCATCTCTGACGCCCCAGCCTGCAATGAGTGAGGACCAGGTATCTGAGGTTTGGCCAAAGCCAGCGTGGGCATTTCTGTCCAGCATCCTCCTGGCCTGCAGGACGCACCCCCCACCCCCACCCGGGGCCCAGAAAGGCTGATTGTCCTGGTCAGGGATCTGGAATGGCTGGGAACTCTCCGGCCTTCAAAGATGGCTCCTAGCGGCTGGGCTGTGACTGCTCAGAACCCCAGAGCTGCTCTAAACTTTGGCAGGTTTTCTTGCTGGGAGCCGTGGCCCTCCTTCTTCGTGACCTCTCTTTGCAATGGACTTCTCTGACCTGGTAGGAGCCCTGGTGGCACCGTGGTTAAGCACTCAGCTGCTAACCAAAAAGTCAGTGGTTCGAATCCACCAGCTGGTCCATAGGAGAAAGTTGTGGCAGTCTGCTTCCATAAAGATTTACAGCCTTGGAAACCATATGGGGCTGTTCTCCTCTGTCCTACAGGGTCGCTATGAGTTGGCATTGACTTGACAGTGGTGAGGTTTTTTTTTTTTTTTTCTGAACCAGACGGGAGGACCAGGCACCCTCCGGCTCCACTGATGCAGATACCAAGTGTGGCCCAGCGCAGTGGCCCCTCTGAGCGGCCGCTCCGCCTCAGACCCTTCTGGCAGGTTTGGGTCTCCATTCCAGAAGTAAACTGACCAGCAGTTTCCTGGCAAAGGTGTCGCTCCCCAGAGTCTTGAAAGGGTGTTTGGTTGGAATCACTGAATCTCTTCCCGTGGAGTCGGAGACTGATCTTAAACTGATGGTCATTGAACCAAAATGCCTACGATCTGCTCATTAACTCCCTTATTAGGAGCTCTGGTGGCACAGTGCATAAGGCATTTGGCTGCTAACCAGAAGGTTGGTGGTTCAAACCCACCAGCTGCCCTGTGGGAGGAAGATGAGGCAATCTATTTCCGTAAAGATTTACAGCCTCGGAAACCCAATGGGAGTCGCTATGAGTCAGAATCAACTCGATGGCAGTGAGTAACCCCCTCATTAGGGCTGAGACTATGGGCAGCATCCGCAGAGCCTGCTGCCAGCCCCGAAGTTATGAGAGTGGTGTGACTTCACGCACACAGCTAGTCACCCCTAGGCTGAACAGCCCTTCCATCCGCTGAGGAGGAGGCTGAGTATGGCCGAGAAGGGAACCTGTAGCAGCCAGTTGGCTGTCCTTGCCCTCAGGAGGGAGGCCCATAAGGATTGGGAGGTCTGAGGCTCAATTCCACTTTCCCTCTGACTTCATGCTGCCCGCAGCCTTTCCCAGGTGACCACACCCATTATCACCCTCCCCTCTCTGGCCCTGGCCTCATGGGCCTGAGCCGCCATCTTTCCTATAGATTCAGACCACCTCAGCTGGCAGGCCCTCGCAGTTTCTTGGTTATCAGACTGGGCTCTGCAGACCCCAAAGGACTAAAGTCACATGTCAAGAGCTTCCTGGCAGATGGAGTGAGGGTGAGAGGGAAGCACAGGTGGCTCAGACACCCACCACTTCCAGTTAGAACATTCGTTCTAGACTCACACCTGGGCTGTAATCTCCTCTCTGCCACTTGTTGGCTCTGTGACCCTGAGTAAATTACTTCACTTTGCTGAGCCTCCGTTTCCTCATCTGAGAAACAGGTATCATAATAGTACCCACCTCACAGGGCTGCAGGAAAGGTTAGGTGAAATGTTGCAAGTAAGGAGCTTAGCACACTGCTTGATCGAAGTCACCTTCAATATATGTCAACCATTGCTATCGATTACGTTTATCAGCTTTACATATTGGGTCTGTGTATTGTTATGTGCCATTGAGTTGATTCTAACTCACAACAGTACCACATGACAGAGTAGGACTGCACCATAGGGTTTTCCAGGCCATAATCTACACAGGAGCAGGTTACTCAGTCTTTCTCCTGCACAGCCACTGGGTGGGTTCAAACATCCAACCTTTTGATTAGCAGCCAAGCCCTAACCATTGTGCCACCAGGGCTCCTTACTGGGTCGTTGTTGTTGTTAGTAGGTGCCATCATGTTGGTTCTAACTCAGAGCAACCCCATATACGACAGAATGAAACGCTGTCTGGTCCTGCATCATCCTCACAATTGTTGCTCTGCTTGAGCCTGTTGATGGAGCCATGGTGCCAGTCTATCTCACTGACAGTCTTCTTCTCTTTCATTGACCTTGTATTTGACCAAGCATCATGTCCTTCTCCAGACATCATGGGTCCCTCCTAATAACATGTCCAAAGTATATAAGATGTAGCCTCACCATCCTCACTTCTAAGGAGCATCCCGGCTGCACTTCTCCCAAGACAGATTTGTTCATTCTTCTGACCGTCCGTGGTATATTCAGCATTCTTCACCCACACCAGAATTCAAAGGCATCAGTTCTTCCTCCGTCTTCCTTATTCATAGTCCAGCTTCCACATGCATCTGAGGCAACTGAAAATAGCATGGCTTCGGTCAGGTGCACCTTAGTCTTCCAAGTGACATCTTTGCTTGCAAACACTTTAAAGAGGTCTTTTTGCAGCAGGTTTGCCCAATGCAATGAGTCATCTGATTTCTTGACTACGGTTGTGGATCCAAGTAAAATGAAATCCTTGATGCCTTCAGTCTTTTCTGCGTTTATCGTGATATTGCTGACTGACTCAGTTGTGAGAATTTTTATTTTGTTTTATAATCCATACTGAAGGCTTTAGTCTTTGATCTTCATCAGTAAATGCTTCAAGTCTTCTTCACTTCCAGCGAGAAAGGTGGTGTCATCTGCATATCACAGGTTGTGAATGAGTCTTCCCCCAGTCCTGATGGCCACCTTCTTACAGTCCAGCTTCTCGGATTGTTTGCTCAGCTACAGATTGAGTAAGTGTGGTGAAAGGATACAATCCTGACACACACCTTTCTGATTTTAAACTACACAATATTCCCTTGTTCTGTTCAAGCTGCTGCCTCTTGGTCTATGTACAGGTTCCTCATGAACACAGTGAAGTGTTCTGGGATTCCCATTCCTTGTAATGCTCTCCATAATTTGTTATGATCCACACAGGCAAATGCCTTTGCACAGTCAATAAAACATGGAAAATCACCTTTCTGGTATTCTCTGCTTTCAGCCAAGATCCATCTGACATCATGCTATCCCTCATTTCATACCCTTTTCTGAATCCAGCTTGAGTTTCTAACAGTTTCCTGTTAATGTGCTGCTGTGGTCATTTTTGAATTATCCTCAGAAAAGGTCTATGGATAAGCTTTATTTGGAGGGAGAAATATTGGAAGTCATTTGTGTCACCTGATTCATACGTCATCGGTAGGACCGCGAGGGGAGCCAGCTCTTCCATAAGTGTAAACCACAGATCCAGCTGCACCAAGCGGTTCCGACTCACGGCCACCACGTGTGCTCAGGGTAGAGCTGCAGTCAGTAGGGTTTCCATGGCTGTCGTCTTTCGGAAGCAGAGCACCAGGCCTGTCTTCTGAGGTGCCTCCAGGTGGGTTTAAATTGCCAACACCCGGGTCAGTAGCCTTGGGCTTAACCATTTGCACAACCAGGAACTCCTTAGAGTACCTGGGTCCCGTCTTACTGCAGAAAAAGTACTTTGAGGTCAAGGAGCACACTGGCTTCATGTCCTGTCCACCGCTGTGCCCTCACCAGGCTGGGCCCAGTGTGAGTCGGCTGGGCTTCCCACTGGGAGAAATGAAGCAGAGCCCTGGCAGAGTGCCGTGCACCTCAGAGCGTCCAGGTGGGCAGTGCAGGCCCCTCTCCTGAAGCTCCAGGAAACGCGCTGCTATTCCCCAGGGCCTGCCTACCCACGGACTTACACCAGGTTCAAGGTCACGTTTAAACATCACAGTTGAACAGCAGGTTCAAAGTCACATACTGGTACATCTGGTTCATGAACAAATCTCGTCATTAACAAACGTGTCAGGCACTGGGCCCTTCCAAACCACCCCTGTCCTGGCCATTGGCTCTCATTCAGAGATAAGGAGTATTTGCCTGTGGCCTTAGGGTTTGTTTTAACATTTGACTGCTCCAGAGTAGCCTGGAGTTACTGATTCCTGAGAGACTGAAAAAAAAACTAAAACCCTAACTCACTGCCATCCAGTCGATTCTCATAATGACCTCCTTTGGGTTTCCAAGGAGGTAAGTCTTTCCGGAAGTAGACTGCCCAACCTTCCTTCCACGGAGTGGCTGGTGGGTTTGAACCACCAACCTTCTGGTTAGCAGTCAAATGCCTTAGGCACTATGCCACCAGAGCTCCCAGAATCCCCGAGACAGTTCCCCAAATACAACCAAATCACGAAGGATGTTTGGGGGTGTCTGGAGCAGCTCCTTCCTCTTACAGGTAAGATGGAGGCACAAAGTGCCCGCTGTTGGAGGTCGGACCAGAGCTCAGGGCTCCGGCCTCCTGGTCCGGGTCCCTCCCACCATGACTCCAGAGAAGGGTGCCCTTCTGCAGCCTTGTTCATCAAGTGTGGCCTGGGGAGGGAGGGAGGGTTCAGGGCAGGGTGGGGTGGAGGAGGGGTGGGAGCTGGGGTGAGCACCCGGGTCCCAGGAAATGTGCTCGAACCCGATTTTGGTGCTTCTCTCCCCTGGCACCGAGTGAGCGGCATCTGCCATCCCACGCAGGCTGGGAGCTCTCGGTCCTGCTCAGGAGGGGAGCTGGGAAAGAAAGAGGAAAGGATTCAGGGCCGTGGGCACTCCGTCTGTGGGAATAGAGTGAACTGCTGATCGCGTTGACCAGGAGTGGGCGGACCCCTCCTGCCCACACCCAGCCCCAGTCCCCACCCCCCACCCCCCACCCGAGTTGACTTGGTGAAGTAACCTGACCCACAGACACATTTCAGTAGCTGGGAGGGGGAACAAGCCTTTCAGGTTCCAGCATCCTTTGGGGAGAAAGACATGTCTACCCACCCCCCTCCCATCTTCCTGAGCCTACTCCCAGCAATTTTCTCAATTATCCCTGTAATTTATGAAAAACCCACCTCATGGCCCAGCTGGTGAGTCAGCCGCGTGAACAGCTGGTGGAGGGTGAATGGTTGGGGCAGGGGCTGATGTGGGGGGGTGGGTGCGGGCCTCTGGCCCTGCCAGCCCTTCCCAGAGGAGGCTGCTTCTAAGTGGGAATAAAAAGGAAAGCAAACCCATGGCTGTCAAGTCGATTCCGACTCATAAAGACCCTTTGCCGCAGAGTAGACTGCCCCATAGGGTTTCCAAGGCTGTAATCTTTATGGAAGCAGACTGCCTCATCTTTCTCCCGTGCAGTGGCCGGTGGGTTTGAACTGCCGATCTTTCCATTAGTAGCTGAGCTCTTAACCAGGGCACTGCTGGAGCTCCTTTATGCCTGGGTAGGACACAGACTCCTGGATACTCAGCCAAACGATGTAACCCGGAAGGTGGAGGGAATGACGGTGGTGACGCTGATCATGTGCATGTAGTAAGCCAGGATGGGGCCACATGCTTTACCTGAAGGTTCCGTTGACTCATCCAGGAGAGCCTGTTGTCATGATCACGTTCCTGGTAACAGTGATGGTGACCTGTGAAGGCCAAGGTCCTGCCACTAAAGGTCTCTCTCACTTCACTACACTCGTAGCCACTCCACCCTAATCCCCACCCCCCGAGCCTTCCATTCACAAGTGAACCTCAAGCCTGGGCTGGTGTTCCTCTTCTCTCGTGCGCTCTGAGGAACGGGCCCAGCGTGGCTGAGGGACACAGCTATGCTCAGTGAGGGCCCAGCCTCATATACTTGTGAGCATCTTGTTCAGTCCTGGCCACAAGTCCAGCACCTGGGACTGTCATTGTCCCTGTTCTGCAGGTGAGCACAGTGAGGCTCAGAAGAGCCAAGTGACATCCATGAGGCCACACAGCCTGTGAGTGGCAGAACCAGAAGTCTGACCCCAAACCCCAGCTCCTTCATCACCTCCCAGCCCAGCCACCTCCCTGCACCACTAAACAGCATGGGTGCAGCCCAGGGCCAGGTGTGGGTGAGAGGGAATATGGCTGGGGCCGTCGTGTACGCTGTCACCTGGGCCTGGCTGATTCTTGGCCCCAGAAGAGACACACACACACCCGAGGGGCAGTGCCCCCAGCACTGCCAGCCGCCCTCCTCCTGCTCACACTCCTCTCTTCCTCCCTCCAGTCCCCAGCGTTTGTCGTCCAAGTCAGCCGAGACCTGGTCTCCCAGACACAAGAGCAACTCCTTGAGAGGCCCTGCAAAGAGCTGTTCTCTGCGTGTGCGCAGTAAGTGCCCTCCCCTGGGGCTGGGGGCTGGCAGACCCTCCACGTCCACCCCACCCCCAGCAGCCCTGGGTGTGGTATGTGGGCCCTTGGTGCTTGAGGGCCCAGAGAAGCCAACCATTTGCTTGTCCATTTCTCATGATGGGGAAAAAAGATACGGGCACCAAGTTCAAAGCAAACATCTGCTTCTGAGGCTGTTGAAAAGGAGTGGCTCTCCAAGCCTTTGAGACAAGGAATGTGCAAAAATCTCCCAGCCCCAACCCCCACCCTGAGTACCCTCAGCCCCACCCACCCCACCCACCACCTTGTCTCCAAGTGCCTGGCACTGGCCTGAGTGAATGGGAGAGGTGTTGGAGGATGTGCACCTGACACGTACCAACTAACCCCAGGCGTCCTCACACACATCCATGCACACACATGTGCACACGCACACATGTACCATGGGTACATACACATCCACATACTCATGCACACATATGTGCACGTATATCCACAGACATTAACACACCTCCATCACATGCATCCATGTGTGTACACATCCATGCACGTGTGCACGTGCACATCCATGTGCAGATATATGCATGGACATGTGCGCACACATGTACATCCATCCACACATCCATGCGTGTGCACATCCATCCACATCCATGTGCACACACATACATGCACATGTGCGCAGGCATGTACATCCATCACATATACATCTACCCACATATGCATGCACACATGGGTGCATATTCATCCACACACCTGTGCACATATGTATGCACACATATCCACACACATGGGCATACATCCATCACACACTTCCATGTGCACATATATCTATATACACAGATGTGCACATACATGTGCACAGATCCTTGTATGTACATCCACACATGTGCGCACACATGTGCACATAGATACACGCATGCACATCTGTGTTCACACACATCCATCACACATCTATGCAGGCAGGCAGGCATGCACACAGACACACGTGCATGCACACAGACACGTGCATGCACAAACAACAGAACATGTACAGCCACACCTCCTTCCCAAACCTGGGGTCCTCTTCTTGGGATAGCAGGTCACTGTCTGGCTAAAGCATCAGTGGTTTCCTATTGCTCTCAGGCTAAAGATCACAGTCTCTACTGTGGCCTGTGATACTGGCAGGGCCCAACCCCACCTGTCAACCAGCCCCCTTAGTATCTGCCCACCAGGCCCATGGGCCTTCCTTCAGAGGCTGAAGTGTACGACTCTCCCTCCCACCTCAGCCTTGCACGTGCAACTCTCTCTGCCTGGACCTCTCTGCCTGCTGTCCACCCCATCCACCCCCTTCTCTGGGCCCAACTCCTTTCCTGCACCTAGTCCTTCCCATCCCAGCTAAGATTCCCTTCTTTGGGGAGATCCCTGACCCCAGAAACGTTACTTAGCTCCAATTCATGATGATCCATCTGTGGGATATACGGGGAATGCCTCCGCATCTCAGTGTTAGCGGCACACTCACTGCTGTGTCCTAGCCCAACACATCCTTGTTTCCAGTTCATTCCAACTCTTAGCGACCCTATGGGACAGAGTAGAACTGCTCCATAGGGTTTCCAAGGCTGGAATCTTTTAGGGAAGCAGACTGCCTCATCATTCTTCCATAGGTTCCAACTGCTGATCTTTCAGATAACAGCCAACTGCTTTAAACATTGTGCCACCAGGCCTCCTTGCCCAACACATAGTAGGTGCTTCATGAATGTTCACAGAATCAACCCGTCAGGCTCAGACAACCTGCTGTAGAATGAAGGAGCCTCTGACAGACCTGTTGCATCTGTCCCGGGGCACCGGGGTGTTTGTGTTTCCAGAGCCTAGAAATGGTGGGGCCGGGAGGTGACTCACTGGATAGAGCTCAGCCTGCCTGCTTCAAGAGCAGGATTATAAAATGTTATGTTTGTTCCATCTGAGCTAGATCCGTCCACGACTACCTGCGGGGAGAGCCCTTCCAGGACTACCTGGACAGCATGTATTTCGACCGCTTCCTCCAGTGGAAATGGTTAGAAAGGTGAGCAGCCCAGGCCCCGGGCACCATGGGCATGAATGTCGGGGGCGGGGGGGGGTAGCAGGTTTTTTATTTGAGCGTCATGTAAAATGCATCACCTCCCATGGGCTCGTGGTTAAAAACATGAACCATCCTCCTCCTGTTAAGTTCTGTGTGTTCTAGAAATGTTCTGTGCTCACACACTGCACACACTCACATATACACTCACACCCGTAGTCACTCTCACTCACATACATTCCCATTCTCTCTCACACACTCACACACACACACACACACACTCACACACACTCTTTTACTCATATTCACACACACTCTTGCTCACACACATACTCATAGATCTTGCTCTTGGGAATTCTTCCTCACACACACTTTCTCACACCCACACTCACACACACTCACATGCACGCAGACCTTGCTCTTCCTTTCTTGGGGATTCTTTCTCTGCCAGCCACTAAAGACCTGCCTTACTCTGAGCTGGTGGCACTTTGCCCTAATGTAGCCCACTCCTCAGATGGGCACTGAGTTGTTGTCTAGTTTCGTGTGATCTCCTCTAAGCAACAACAGCTCTGTAGAGCTATCCATGCTTTTGGAACCACATCCACACACATTACTAGCAGAGGAACTTCTGGGCCAATATTTTGTTGTCACCATTTGCCATGGAGTCAGCTCCAACTCACAGTGACCATATGTGTGAGAGAACGGAACACTGCCTTGTCCTGGGCCATTTTCATGTTCAGGTCCACTGGTGCAGCCATTGTGTTGTGCCTTCCAATCTAGGGGGCTCGTCTTCCAGCACTATACCGGCCAGTAGTCTGTGTGACCCACAGGTTTTCACTAGCTAATTTCTGCAAATGTATCATCAGATCTTTCTTCTTACTCTGTCTTAGTCTAGAAGCTCCACAGAAACCTGTCCACTGCGGGTGACCCCACTGGTGTTTGAAATACACAGCTTCCAGTACCCCCGCACACTCTAATCGGGGGCACTGCCACCTTGCCCCTGAAGCGGTTGCCTCCGTTCGTAGTCCTGCCCCCCACAGCTTCATCAACACTGTGCTAGAGTTTTCCTATCCAATAAGTGAGCGGTGGGGCTTCCCTCTTGTCTAGCTTCTCCTCTCTCTCATAATGAGACAGCCAGCATCTTCAAGTGCTTGACTCGCTGCTCTGTGCTTCTCAAAGCACCCTCGCGTGCACGGCTGGGACTTGGTTGGGCAGGTGCCTCATGTGACTGATGAGGACACTAAGGTGCAGAGGGGACGTGACTTGCTTTGTCACCCAGCGAGCCAACGATGCAGCCCTGGCCCAGGATCCCCAGTGCAGTGCTCTGCCCACTTCACAGTGGAGTACAGCGATGCCACAGCAAAGCCACACTGGGCTAGGCTGAGCCCAAGCCCACCCTCTGGGGTGGAGAAGGGTGAGAGCATCCCCTTCCACAGCCCAGTATTCTTTGTACCCAGAGGCCTGGGTGCTCTCAGTCATCTGGGTGCACTGTGGTCAGAGAGCAGAGGTCACGATCTGGGTGCACTGTGGTCAGAGAGCAGAGGTCACGCCCTCCTGCCTGCCTGTGGGTCGGCAGCAGCACGGCCCACTGCCCTGCAGACGCTGCTGAAGTTGCAGGGCCCAGCTCTGGCTCCTGGTACCGCTGTGTGCCATCGGGTTCTCAGTGGCTGATTCTTTGGTACATCGTCAGGCCTTGTTCTGATGCACGTCCAGGTGGGCTGGAGCTGCCAACCTTGTGTTGGCAGCCGAGGGCATTAACCGTTTGCACCAGCCAGGGACCCCACCCTCCTACCCAAACGCCGTGTTCATGGCTCCTTCCCTGCCCACCTCAAGAAGCCCAAAAGGAAATACCCTACTCTGTAGCCATTGATTGGACCTTTTCTCTCTCCCCACCCCGACTACTGGGATGTCAGGGTGACCAGGGGACAGCCCCTCTTGTTGGCCAACTCCCCACCCTCCAGCGCACACACTACGTGGCTCCAAGAGAGCTAGTGAGGCAAAGGAGCAGCCCAAGCATCCTGCTGAGGACACCTGTCAAGGCTGGCACCTCATCCAGTCCCCTGACTTGAGTCCTTCGTCCCTAGTCCACCCGGCTCTCAGTACAGTTCTTTACTGTGGCAACTGGCCTTCTTCTGACAGGTGTATCAAGTATATGAAATGGAGACATAGCCATTTTTAATCCATGTGCTGACTGCATAGAAGTTCATAGTTCATCCTTTCGAGGGCATTACATTTTTGGAGCCAGGAGGGCCGTACCCTGGCCTAGAAGCATCACAAAGCATGGCACTGTTTTTTTGCTAACAAGATCATGGCCTGTTAAGGTTGTGCTGTTGAAATATTAAAGGGATTTTTTTCCCTCCCAAGGTTAACCAAGAAATTCCTGGGAAATTGTGTTACACTCATCCCCCAGCATAGCAGTTCTGCGGTCCTGTGGGGTGCCTGTTTGTTCTCCACGCATTGTAAATACTTGGGCTTGGACGCCTTCACGTGGTCCGAGGGCAGCAATAGGGAACACTCCACCACCACGCGACATGCCATGCCGGCAGGGGAGTCCTGCAGCAGGGGGCTGCGTGCTCAGGTGGGATCAGGCTGTTGTTGCATGTCCATTGAGTCAATTCTGACTCGTAGCAACCCTGAAAGATGGAGTAGAACTGCCCTGTAGGGTTTCCAAGGCTATAAACGTTTATGGAAACAGACTGCCTCATCTTTCTCCAGTAAAGAGGCTGGTGGGTTCAAGCAGCTGATGCTTAACTTGTGCACCACCAGGGCTCCTGAAACAACAGGGAAGAGATCAGCAAGTCCACTTCTATAGATTCAAAAAGGGAGGGTCAGAGAGTGCCCTGGGGTGTAGGGTTGCATGAGAACAGCCATGGGGACACCATCTCCAGGGAGATCCATATCTTCTAATGGGACTGGCAGTGAGAAGGTTTTTACCAAAGATTTGCTCAAGAGTGGCTGGGGACAAGCCTCACTGGTCTGTTTCCGGCTGACCCACTTTGGCCCAATTCATTGTCCCACCAACCCCTAAAGAGTAGGATCCTTCACGTGTATGTGTGTGTCGGGGGAGATGGTGCTGAAGAATAGTCCCAGAGATCCAAGAGCATTCGTTTCATTGTGGTAAACGAACATGCAACAAATCAGATGTTCTCCTCAGCATTCTTCACATCACATCATGCACAGTTCAGTGATGTTAGTTATGTTGATCAAGTCCGATCATTAACATCTGTGTCCAAATTTTCCATCACCCATAATAGAAGCTCATTGTCCCCTCAGCAGTGAGTCCCCTTTCCTTCCCTCCCTCCCACCCCTGGTAACCACCAAGGAACTTTGGTCTCTGTACACTGCCTCCATGTAAGTGGAACCCTACAATGGTTGTCCCTTAGCATGGTGCTTTCAGGGTTGGTCCATGCTATAGCATGCATTAGGACTTGATTATCTTCGTGACCAAGAGCTAGTCTGGACATTGTAAAAGCCAAATGATGGTAGTCAAATAGGCTGCAATGAAAATATACAAGCTATCTGAAATGGAGAGTCCTTTGTGTGACTGGAATGGCCATGTATATGTTAACTCTGAGAAGTAACATCCTGATCAGAGGTCAGAGACATGGGTTTGGTTAATTAAGATGGTGAATTGCCCCAGCTACCACTGCCATCCACTTGGAAGGGATGTAGGAGATCCTGCATAAAGAGGGAGAACAATGTGGTACAAAACTCAAAATCATTTGGAGGCAAAAAAAAAAAAAAAGAAGAAGAAGGTGAGGACCAGGTTTGCTGGTCCAATAGAGCCTGGTGTAACCACTGACACTATGGCCCCTAGCTGCCCTTCAGGTCTGGAATTGAACCCACAACTGTGGTTTCCAGCCAAACAAAGTACAGGCATGTGAGTTAAACATTTACCTCAAGTAGACACATGCCCTGGAGAGAACAATCATGGGAGAAGGAAGGGCTGCTTATGCACAGGGAGATAGTTCAGGGTGCAGAAGAGTATGAAGGGATGGACACTGGGAGGAGGTAACTATGGGGAGGAAGTGGGAGGGGAGCTGCTGCATTGTAAATTTTGGTCAATGACATGAGACAAAGTATATGTGAACTGCTGAATGAAAAGTGAATTTACTCTGTAAATCTTCACCCAAATCCTAATTTAAAAAAAAAAAAAAGATGGTGAATTGCAACACAAAATGATTATCATGTCATAATTACCACTTTAGACAGATAGGAGCCCTAGGTCTATGGGCAAAAATATAATAAAGGGGTCCTTGGTGGTGGAAAGGAGCCCTGGTGGTGCAGTGATTAAGAACTTGGCTGCTAGCTAAGATTGGAGGTTTGAACCCATTAGCCACTCGTCAGGAGAAATACGTAGTAGGCTGCTTCTGTAAAGATTACATTCTTGGAAACCCTATGGAGCAGTTCTACTCTTTCCTATAGTGGGAATCAACTCGATGGCAGTGGGGTTGTGGTGGTGGAGAGGGTGGGAACCAATGGTTAAAGATTAGCAGGACTAGATTTGAAGATGAGTGGCCTTTGCAAGCCAATAAGGCATCTTTGAAAGGCTGGAGCAATGTGGTGAGAGCTCAGCCAGGTTGGTTTTCTCAGGGCTATGTGGGGCTGGGCTGGAGGAACACCTGCAGAAAGAGCCCGGGGCTCCTGGGTGCAGGAAGTGGGGCCCACCCTGCCAGGCAGGCCTGGATGTACAGGTGTGGGGACGGTTGTGGTCTCCTTTGTGTTCTTCCAAGGGCATGCTCGACCTCTGCGGCTCCTGGCCCTCTCCCCTTTCCCTGCACGGAGGACCCAGCTTCCCTCGGAGCTCAGCCACACGATTTGCATTTGGGAGAGAGAAGGGAACCACACGAAAACTGTGGTTAAGCAGCTTTCAGCTCACATTTTTTTCAGGCCTTCAGCTTTTCCTGTCTGAGCAAGCATGAGCTCTTCCTCTCCCAGCCTTGGGGATTTGTCTCCATTTCCTAGGGTTGCCGTGACTAAGTACCACAATGTGGATGACTTAAAACAACAGAAATGTATTGTCTCACAGTTCTGGAGACCAGAAATCTGGAGTGGAGTGCTGGCAGGGCCGTGCACTCTCTGACGCCGCTGTGGGATGAGCTGTGCCATCCCTTTGCTTTACGTCTGGTTTTTCTTTGATGGTCCTTGACCTGTGGGTGCATCACTCAGTCTCTCGGTTGCCACATGGCATCTTCCTTGGATGTCCCGCAGGGCATCTACCTTAGGGGAGGCCATTACAGGTTCTTCAGACCATGAAGGATGAAAGGGCTGCCTGGACCGGTAAAGAAGAGTCGCGGAATGTGAGGGTTCAACCCCCAGCTTCATCAGGATCTGCCCATATGTCCCCATTCAACTCTTCAGGACCTTCAGTCCTTCCCAAGCAGTGCCCTCACTTTGAACCCCGGATACTCTGCAAGGCTGGGAATTCGATTTGTATTACAGTTCAGCCACTTGCAGGATGGTACTCTGGGTTTGGTTTTCAGAAATCTCAGCTCTGCAACTACACAGACAAAGAACTCCTTCAGGTCAGACATAGAAACTCACAAGTCATTTATGAGAGCTTGAGTAGGGAATTTGAAGCCCTGAGCTCATCCTTGGCTTTCCCCACTTCTCTAGCATGATTAGAAACAACCAGCTCATCTCTTGATAATCATTCAAAAAAGAAAACCACACCCACGGCCATTGAGTCTATTCCAACTCATTGGTTTGACACAGATGCACTAATGTATCAAATACGGTCACCTAAAGTCTTGCTTTTTCTAAATATTTGATTAGGGCTGTCCAGGGATGGAATTTTGTGTGTGTCTGTTGCCACATCATGCCGTGGACTGTCGGTGCCCTCTTCCCCCCTGGAAATGGACTCATTGCTGTCTGGAAAGCTGACCAGATTAGAGAACCAATTCTGACAACTCATCTGTCCCTCTAGAACTGCTCTCAGTACTAAAATCTGTACCAGTCAGGGTTCTCCAGAGAACAAAACAAACAGATGTGTAGTGTATGGGTGTGTGTGTACATATGTATTAAGAGAATTTTTTTAAGGAATTGGCTCCCATAATTGAAGGGGCTGGAAAGGCTGAAATCTGTAGGGTAGGCAGCAGGCGGGATCCTCACTTGAAGGTCTTATTTGTAGCTGCACTTTCTGGGGGACTTGGGCCACTTTGGAGATCATAGACTTGTACCTCCCATCAGCTACTTTCATTGGTGCAGTTGTCTGTTTTGACGATGTTGAATCTTGCTTTTTTTTCCAGGCAACCAGTGACCAAAAACACTTTTAGGCAGTACCGAGTGCTAGGAAAAGGGGGCTTTGGAGAGGTGAGTGAGCATTTACGCTTTTCAGCTGAAAGTTCCGGTAGTCTGGTTGCCTCTTCTGTCTTCTGAATGGGTCTGAAGTGCTCCTCTAAGGGCTTCCTGAGCAAGTGGCTCAGCCACGGGTACCCTTGGATATTCCCAGATAATGTGGGTATTTGGAGGGCTGGAGGTGGTGAGGAAGGCTAGGGTCAGAGACCTTTGTGAACATTGTTGTTGTTGTGTGCCGTCGAGTTGGACCTGACTCATAGCGACCCCTCCTTGGGTTTCCGAGGCAGTATCACTACGGAAGTAGATTGCCCAACCTTCCTTCCAAGGCGTGGCTGGTGGGTTTGAACTGCCAGCCTTCTGGTTAGCAGTCAAGTGCCTTAGGCTTTACACTACCAGAGCTCCCTTGTGAACATTAGCTATGTCTAAGGTGAGGAGGGAGAGGTGTTGAGCCACCCTCCGCTGTGTGGGCCACCACATTCCTGGACGATGGTGTTAATATGTGCTGTTACATGGGATTAAAGATTCCATTGTACTCTCTGTGATCTTCCCAGGAACTGAGGCAAGCCTCGTTTTCCCTGTTTCGGGATGAGGAAAGCTGGGGTTCCAGATGGGTACATGACCCAGTCAGGATCACACAGTCTGTAAGAGGCAGGACTGAGACCAGACCCCTACTGCTCTGGCTCCTATTCCCCTGAATTATAAAGGCAGGGTTCTCAGGGGTCTGCCATTACTCTACCCCCAAAACAAGCCTCTCCTACTACCACCTAATGCTTGGAAGTCCCCACTTAGTGCTGCTACATTTGACTGAAAGCTTGGGACAGAGAAAATTCAGTTGCCTTGGACAGGGGATGGCCTGTTAGACCTCAGCCAGTCATCTCACCGTCTGTGTTCAACAAACCTTCATGTTCAGCCTTCATGTTCTTGAAGGTTCCTCAATTTCAAGAGTAGGATTGTTCTAAGGGGAAGGGAAGGTGGCACTGAGAGCAGCTTGTGAGGGCAGGCCCAGGGCAGCGGTAGACCCAAGGCTGTGGTCCGTGGTCAGGTCCTGAGGGCTGAGAGTACCTTTGGTCCCATCAGCTCCCAACCCTGGACAGCTAGCTTCAGGCAGGCCCCCACATACACACACACAGTACCCTGAAGACCTTGGCTTCTCTCTTGCTCCTCAGGTCTGTGCCTGCCAGGTTCGAGCCACAGGTAAAATGTACGCCTGCAAGCGCCTGGAGAAGAAGAGGATCAAAAAGAGGAAAGGGGAGTCCATGGCGCTCAACGAGAAACAGATCCTGGAGAAGGTCAACAGTCAGTTTGTGGTGAGTGGTGGGCCGGTGGCAGACTACTCTGATGAAGGAGCATCCTTCCCTGGGAAAGGGGATGGTGCCCCAGTGTCCCAGTTGCCTACTGCTACTGCAGCAGAAATACAAGTGAACAGACTTGGTTTTTAATCATGTATATTATGTTGTTGGCACACAGCAAAACATCCACCAATTTGATAGTTCTGTACAGTCCAGTGGCAGCGATGACGTTCTTTGAGTTCTGCGACCATCCTCGCTCTCCCTGCTAACTCACCTCACTGCCCCAAGGTGAAGTCTAGTATTTGAGGTTGCTTTTGTCAGTTGGATCCCATATGGATAGGTCTTCAAAGCGCACAGTGCCCAAGGCAGATATTCTTTACTAGTTCAGTCTAACTATTGTTTGGTTTTAAGATTTCAGGGGATGGAAAGTGAATTGGCTCTGTAAATCTTCACCCAAATCACAAAAAAAAAAAAAAAAAGAGAGAGAGTTCAGGGGACATTTTTTGTTTAAGGTTGAAAGATGATCTCAGGGCACTAGTTCTGAGGATTCATCCAGCCTCCATGGCTCCAGAAAATCTAGCATCCATGAGATTTTGAAATTCTGTTCTTTATTTTCCCCCTTTTGATAAAGATTCTGCTATGGAAATTTTTATCAAAATGTTTAGTAATGGCAGCCAGGCATCATCCCATTCTTCTGGTGTCATGGCAGAGGAGGCAGTTGTTTATGAAGGCAGTCAGCCACACAGTCCCCATCTTCCTTCTCTTCCTCTGTTGCTCCAGGTGAATGCAGGTAGATGGCTTAAAGGGCAGAAGCTCATTTTCTCACGTTTCACAAGACTGGAAGTCCAAATCAGGGCCTCTGCCTTGTCCATTCCTCCCTTGTCGGTAGTCCTGGGTGTTCTTGGTTCCTTGGCTTATGGACGATTCTCACATAGCATCTGTCTGCCCCCACCTGGGAGGGCTTCTCTGTCTAATTGCTCTTTTCATAGCTCAGAAGTGAATAGATTCGAACTCACTATACTTAGCTATGATCTAGTTAACAAAACAAATAAAACCCTTTTCCAAACAGGACTGCATCTGTAGGTCTAGGGGTTAGGATTCCCACACATACTTTGAGGGGACATAGTTTAATCTGTAACAGCCAGTATGCCCAGCCCCCATCCTTCAGGGAAGTGCAATGCCAGTGAGAGGAGGATGCTACAGGAAGCCAGCGGACACTCCGTCCGTGGAAGACCCCTTGTGGTCAGTTGGGCCTGACTTTGTTCTGTCACAGAGCTGGCCAGTGCCTGACTCCCTCAGTGTGTGAGACCAAGGCCTCTGTCCTCCAGGACCACCCTGTGAACTTGGTGGACAAAACCAGGCCACCCTGGGCCATCCAAGGAGTCCTGGTTCCCTAGACACCTCTAACCTGGTTTCATCACGGTAGGGACCTAAGTGCCAATAGCCTAGTGAGGCGCCATTTTGTGTACATATGTTGTGTTAGCCCTGCAGGGCTCTGCTGTGGTAACAAATTAACCCCCAGATCTCAGTAGCCAAAGATAACACAGGCACTTCCTAGCCTGCTTCCACTCACCCCTGCAGTGAGGAGCCCCCAGCAACTGAGGGCATCTGGGTCCTGTTTCTCTTACCCAACCAACAAGGCAACATACAGTTTTAAGCAGCTGATGATGCCCTTGCATTTGTGGTGTGAAAACTCAGACATCATGCTGCTAGAGGCCCTGGAAGTGCAGGCACTAGCCTGCCCCCACCCCCTTTGCCTCACCTGCAACCACTGATGTGTAAGGACTTAGGTACGAATCCTCCTTCATCAGCCAAGAGGGACGGCAGGCAGGGTCACCATGAGGCCAGTTGGCTCCAGGGGAGTGGTGTGAAGCTTCTGTGGTGCCTCCAGCACACCACACCCACCCCTGCCCGGCTTCAAAGATCCCCGGGAAGAAAAGAGGAAGTGGGTTGCCGCTGGTCATCTTTCTTACCGCGGTGCTCCTCCTGTGCTCCCAGGTCAACCTGGCCTACGCCTATGAGACCAAGGACGCACTGTGCTTGGTTCTGACCATCATGAATGGGGGTGACCTGAAGTTCCACATCTACAACATGGGCAACCCTGGCTTTGAGGAGGAGCGAGCCTTGTTCTACGCAGCAGAGATCCTGTGTGGCTTGGGAGACCTCCACCGAGAGAACACCGTCTATAGGTGAGTGGTGCTTGTCCACTGGCCGTGCCCACCTAGTGAGAAGGGTGGGCTGTCCCTTCTCATTCTCGCGTGGGTGGCTGTGCTCACCCCAGGAATCAAGGCCTGGTCATTGCAGGTGAAGGTGTGTGCATTAGATAGACAACCCCCACCTGGGAGTCTCAGGGGTCCTGGGCACAGATAAGTGAGGTGGGCCACTCTCCAGTCAGTGTTCTCTGGCCTCCAAAGTATGGGGAAGAGAAGGATGTGATGTGACGTTCCCCAGATGGACTGCAAGTTGATGAGGAAAGGCCAGTACCACTATTCCCTCCAGCCAGCACTGGGGAAGCTCATTGGAGCTGGTGGCCATGATCGGGACCAGGAAGAACTCGGCCACCCCCAACCCCAGCCCCTTCACCCTTTGTCCTCACTTACCTCAGTCCCATGGGGCCTGGGCTTTGCAGGACCAGGTGTCCAGATTCCGTGAACAGAGGTCTTCAAACTTTTCTGACAACCCTCAAAGAATTTTGAAAAAGCGTGTGACCCCCTCACACTTTTTAAGTAGATATTTGAAATATTTCATGGCATGTATAAATAGCGGTAAATACCAGTATTTTGAAATACTGACACCGCACTTTGAAATGTCCCCAAAACCAGCTGCCGTGGAGTCAGCTCCGACTCAGGTGACCCACGTGTGTCCCAGGAGATCTGGGCTCCACGGGGTTCTCACTGGCTGGTTCTTCAGAAGGAGGTCATCAGGCCTTCTTTCCTCGTCTGTGTTAGTCTGGAAGCTCTGCTGAACCCATTCCGCCATGGGTGACCCTGTCATCAACCACCACAGTACAGCAGACTGACAGCAGGTGGTGGAGGTGATGGATAGATGGATGGATGGATGGATGGATGGATGGATGGATACACAGACAGATAGATAGATATGCATAAGATTTTTAGAATTTCCCTGGACGGTAAGGCTCTAGATGTTAAAGTAATTTCCTCTGGGAGCTGCCATTGCTAGACCCTCCTGATTGGCCCTTTGGATCCTCAGGTTTGATACCCGGGACCAGCATACTGCAGTAGCATTTGGGAGAAGCTGCTTCTCCTAAAATTGGGAGAAGAGCTGTTGCCAAAGGGCAGGTGGGAGGGAGCTCCCACGGCTCCAGGACAGAACAGGCTGTTCCACATCTGGAAATTCACACCCTCAAAACCGTTGGCCCTGGGGACCTGCAGGGAAGCCCCCAGGGCCCCAGTGGGAAGGCCTTTGAGCTGGAGCTCTTGGTGGGATTATTCTGAGACCAGGAAGGTTTTGAAAACAAGGAATGGTCTTCATGACATTCCCTCCCCCCACCCACCATCTCCCCAGTTATGTTTGTGCTTTGTTTTTATTCAAGTGAAAAGCAAGTTAGAAACATTTCCCTAAAGGTTAAAAAACGAATCCTCCCCTTGATTGCTTTTTACTTTAAAAAAAATAATAAAGATTTTTTTTTTTCAAAGGCCCTCCAAGTCCTCTTCTGGGGAGGACGGGAGCCACGATGCCTCCTCCTGGCCTCCCCCGTGGTGTGGGCTCTGTCCAGCACCCACTAGTGAACTGTCCTTCCACGGGGGGGCGGGTACTGGCTTGAGATGCTAGCTCTTGTCCTTATTTGGCACTGTTATTACATCAAAGGAATGCAGTTTAACAACAACAAAAGTATTTTGTAAAACTACTTTGCGAATGTCTTGTGTGTGTTTTCACCACAATAAAAGCAAAAAAAAAAAAAAAAGGAAAAGAAGAAGTAACTACTACACCGATCCCAATCATCACGCTCTGAGGCTGCCCCACTGGATTTGGGTGTGTTAACCATTTCCCACGAGGACAGCTGCCATCAGTTAAATAAACAAAGCCATTTGGTCCGCACTGCAGCTGCCGTGGGGTTGCCCTGTGCTCCTCTGCCGGCGGCTGTCAGAGCTGCAGCACCATCCTCCTGGCTGTCCTTCCTTTCGGAGAAGAGGCTGGTGGGTAAAGCCAAACTCTTCTGCCGGCCCACCGCCTTCTCTCCAGACTGCAAGGGAGACGTCGGGGGGTGAAGCCGCCCACACCTGGAGCTGTGCCTTCGGGCCACGCTTTCTCCCAGACCACAGCCGGAACTGGGGTGGGGATGCCACTCCCCTGGGGTCCCTGTACCAAAGGGGGTATTGCTCCCGGGAGTGGCCTCCTCCTCACCCAGTTCTCTGCTCCCAGTTTTTCAGCTGGTATTTTGTTTGCAATCATTTCTCTTTCTTCATGCCCACCCTGAAACTCCAGGGTCTTCCCAGTCTAGTAGAGGTTTATCACCACAGAAGGCAGACATGTGGACTGGTGCCAAAACCAGAAAACCAAACCCGCTGCCATGGAGTTGATTCTAAGGCCTGGCGACCCTGCATGGTACAGAGCGGGACTACTCCTAGGAGTTTCTCGGCTGGTACCTTTACGGGGCCCATCACCAGGGTTTTCTCCTTTAGTGCCACCGGTGGGTTCGAACTGACAACCTTTAGTTTAGCAGCCGGTTGCAAACCACTTGTGCCACCCCAGGACCCTGGACTGTTGCCAGGACTGGCCCTTACCTTCCCCGGTAACCTCCAGGGTCAGAGCCACTTTCGGCAAATGGCAGCATCTATTTAGTGAACTACTGGAAGGAGGGACATTGGCTGGAGCCTGCCCCGACCCAGAGGGACCAGGCAGCCTGGGCCAAGAGGTAGGCAGGAAACACCCTGTGGTTGCTCAGGCCTGTTTGTCCCACGGTGTCACCCAGACGCCCGTGTCCTGGCCGCCCAGAGCCCCCACTCAGATGCTTGCTGTCTTTCCCTTTCAGAGATCTGAAACCTGAGAATATCCTGTTAGATGATTATGGTAAGTAGGGGAACCGCTCGGGACACCCTTTCCCTAGTCCGTAACTGAGGTGAGCGTCACAACCCTAGGGCACCAAGGTCCCCAGAGCCTGAGGGACAACGACACAGGAGACTGCTGTGGGACACGGGGCGGGGGGCAGCAGCTCCATGCCTTCTCCTCAGTCTTGCTCTCCTGGGTGGAGCCGTCAGTGTGGACAGTCAGTGTGGCCCGGCGAAAAGAGAGAAGGAGTCCATAGTTTCGAAAACAGTGGGCAGGTCACTTAACTTTGGAACGTTTTCTCTGCATCCCATCTTCCTTGTGTGTAAAGTGGAAACCACGGGCCCTGCCCTGCCTGCTTCGGCGGGGGGGGCCCTACGAGACAGTGTGAGGGAAATTGTTTCCCGTGGCCAACTGCAAACGCATCTGGCATTGGTATTCATGCGTTATCATGGTTATTTCTCTAGAAGGGGGTGGGGGCTGGTGTTAAACACAACGATAACCCTGCCTGGGTCCTTAGCCTCTCACCTCGGGGAGGGTTTTACATCTTTTATCTCACAGGATGTTCACACTCCCAGAAAGGGTGGAGTTGCTAGCACTGGGCCCATTTTACAGATATCAAGGCTGAGGCTTGGAGGAGCCAACTCACCAGGGGTGCCCAGCAATATCAGGGACATGGCTGCTCCCCACCAATGTCCCAGTTGCCAGGTGGCACCAAGTGGAAAAAGGCGGAAAGAGAGAGGCGGGTCCTTGGACCTGGGAGAGGTTTATGGGTGATGCCTCCCGTGAGGGGAGCAGGCAGAGCGGACCCAGGGCTTACCGCCCCTCTGTGAATGAGCCCCAAGCCCACATGGGGCCCTTGATCCCTGCTGCTCTCAGTGCCCACCACTAATGGCTCACATCCCATCCTCCCCTTTCCTGCCTTTGTCAAGGACCCGGTGAGCTGAGAAACCCCTGCAACTCCAGCCCAGCAGGGGTTGCTGGACCTGGGCCCTGCTGAGGCTGGTCTGGTGGGGGCTTTGGCACCTACAGGCAGGGAGCGAAAGGGTAGAACGTGACATGACCCCACCTCAGCACAGTGGCCTCTCAGCTTCTGGGGTCAGCATCAGACTGTGGACCCCAGTTCCATCCCCCAAGCCGCACCAGGCCCAGCCCAGACAGCTCCTTTCTTGCTTCTAAAGGGAAGAAACAAACAGCCCTAAAGACCAGCAGGGCAGGGAGCCGCTCCCCAAGCAAGTTGTGTGAAACATCAGGAGCACCCCACACTTTCCCAGGAAGCAGTCCCAGAATCAGGGCAAGACTTCAACTTCATGACCTCAGCCTTCCAAGAAGCCCCTTAGGGCATTTTATGAGGCAGGTCAGCCAAAGTCCAGGCAAATCCAGGAATCCTGGGACTTCATGTTTTGTGCCTAAAAAGGAATGACTTGCCGTACTCTCCAACACCTGGGCCCCCGAAGGTCTTACAGGCACCCAGAGATAGCAGATTAGCATCACGGTCTCCATTGTTCAGATGGAAATCCTGAGGTTCAGAGAGGCTGAGTGCCTGGCCTAAGGTCACCACAGCAAGGCACTGCTCAGAGAGGGCCAGACAGCCACAGGCCCGTCCCACGGACCCCACCGACCCTGCTCTCCCTTCAGGCCACATTCGGATCTCAGACCTGGGCCTGGCCGTGAAGATCCCCGAGGGAGACCTTATCCGAGGCCGGGTGGGCACCGTGGGCTACATGGGTAAGTGCCAGTGGGGCCCACACATTCGCACACTGAGCCTCCCGAGTCCCCTCCCCTCACCTCTCTTTGTGTGACCCCCATCAGAATTAGGGTCATGGTCTCCCATGGATTCATGCAGTGGGAGGTCGTAGCCAGGTCAGGGTGGAGTGAAGGGGCCCCAGGGTGTGGCTGGACTAGACAAAGCTCTCTGCAGCCCCCAGCCCCCTGCCCCCTGTGTCTCAAAGCCAGGCCCCTCTCCAGGGTCAGAGGACAGGTGTGGATACAACAATGCTCAGGGAGACCACATGAAAGAAGTGGTCCAGTGGGCAGCCCCTCAGGAACCCCCGAGAGGAGGGAGGCCCTGGGAATGTGCTCAGGGAGGAGAAGAGAGCACTGCTGGCTGTGCCACTGAGCATGACACTAAGGAGGGACCAGCCGTGGGCTCCCACCCGTCCTTCTCCAGCTGCCCGAGACCGTCATCCTGGGACAGCAGGGAAGAGCCCAGAGCTCAAGTCTGGTCCCCCAGAGCCCCCCTTCTAACTGAGGACGGCACTGGGCTTCCCCTTGCACAGCTTGCATGCCCTCGCTCACCCAGGGGACCCAGAGAGAGCCCTCTATTGCCCCCGGCCAGGCCAGCGCCAGTGCAGCTGAACTGGGTTCTGTGTCTGATGCTGGGAGGTACTGTCCAGGTTCATGACATTGGGGCTGTGAGTCTGTGAGTGTGTGTTTGCCGGTATGAATGCCGACAGGTAGATGACGGATGAATGGTTGGATAAATAGGTAGGCAGTAGATGAATCGATGATAGATAACCCAGAAACCAAAACCACTGCCATCTGGTCAATTCTGACTCACAGCAACCCCGGAGGACAGAGTAGAACTGCCCCCATGGGGTTTCCAAGGCTGTAAATCTCTATGAAAGCAGGTTTCCTCTTTCTCCCACAGAGCAGCTGGTGACCTTTTGGTTAGCAGCCCAGTGCATCCCCACTGCTCCACCAGAGTTCTAGATGATAGAGAGCGATACCTAGATAGATACATGCAGAGACAGGTTCACAGATATGGACAGACAGAGATGAGTACATAGTATCAGGTATCCACCTGCAGGATGCATGTGCACCTACTGTGCTTGCATCTGTCCCCTTCTGCACACGCATGTGCATGCATCTGGCTGCACATCCTTGGCTGTGTGCCGACCAGCACGTGCAGCTGGGTGGCTTCCAGATGTGTGTGCCTGTCGATGGAATTCATCTTTTTTGCACTTTTGTGCTTAAAGTAGGGGCGGGAGCCATATGTAGAGACTGGGAATTCTAGATATGTTTAAAGTTATCTCCTTTGGGTGGACACACCTTCTTCATTCCCTGAAACAAATGCATGTCCAACACCTGCTGTGTGCCAGGAACTCAATATGGATAAGGCAGCTCAGGTTCCAGCAGCAGGCCATTTCCACCCACTGTGGTCAGGGTTCTGAAGTCACAGAGTCCTTTGGGGACACAGAGTATAGCGATCAGAGCAGGCTTCCTGGAGGAGGTGGTATTTATAATAATTAATGGGTAGGAGTTAGCAGGAGGATGAGTGCCCTGGCCATATGGAGCAACCCTGGCCCGTGTGCCCAGGTTCTGTCCTACTCCCAGTTTTCTCTCACTTCTGCCGTGCACCCCTGCTCTGCCCCAGCTCCAGAGGTCCTGAACAACCAGAGGTACGGCCTGAGCCCCGACTACTGGGGCCTGGGCTGCCTCATCTACGAGATGATAGAGGGCCAGTCGCCCTTCCGAGGCCGCAAGGAGAAGGTGAAGCGGGAGGAGGTGGACCGCCGGGTCCTGGAGACCGAGGAGGCTTACTCCCACAAGTTCTCTGAAGAGGCCAAGTCTATCTGCAAGATGGTGAGTCCAGTGAGTCAGATGTTGCCCTGCGGTTGGGTATCCAGCCAGAAACCAGGGTCAGGACACACTTGGGCTAGATGGTGAATCGCCAAGCCAAAGGAGCCCAGGCTCGTGCAGTGGGCAGGGTGGTCATCAAAGGCTTCCAAAAGAAAGCCTAGGACAAAGGTGGGAGGCAGGGGGCCCTGTGACCAAGGAGCTAAGGTGGACAGTGGGAAATGGCCTCCTCTCCAGCAGGCTTGGTTGGGGGAGTCAGGGTAGAGAAGAGCTGTTCCCTAAGATGCTAGGGACCCTTGGGGCAGACCCCTGCCCTTGACCTCGGGCCTCTGGTCCCTCCATCTCTGGATGGATCCCAGGGCTGTGGTGAGTGTGATATTGTCACAGCCTTTGAACATCTTATAACCAAGTTTTCCATCCACTAAACTTGATGCCAGTGTCAGTGGGCTGTGAGATTTGACCTGGCCACAAACAGGGCACACGGGCTGGGTGACAGGCCAAATAGGAAGCCAGGTAGCAGAGGGAGTGACAGGAGTCATCGAGACTGTTAGAGCTGGGAGTGAGGACCACCCTGGACCACCACCATCACCTACCCACCGGGCCCACCCAGGAGCAGGCCCTCTGACTCTGCCTGGGAAGAAGAGCTGTAGCTTTGTGGGAGACAGCCACTCCCCATCCCTGCCTGGCTCTCAGGCTCCTGTGTACCCACCCAGGACACTACGGGACCCTTTTCCCCTGGTACCGGGCACAGCTGTGCTGCCGCTTGGCAGGCAGCTGCCCTCCATTGCAGCCGCGTGCAGACAGGAAGGGGAAGTGGCTTGAGCCCCAGACTTGCCCTCCCTCCACCTGGCCGCACCTGGAGCACCAGGTGGGTGAGGGGCAGGATGCACCTGGTAAGGGGCTGTCTTCTCCCCACCTGTCTGAATTCACAGGGGCCCTGGGCTGGCTCCACCGTGCACATAAACTACCCAGGCTGGAGTTTCAGAAAGTGCAGCCCAGGGAGTTGATTTAAGCCACAAAGCTTCTGCTTCCAGAAAACCTCAGGCTGCATTGCCTGGGCCCTCCCCAGTGGTGGCCGTTCACTCTGCTCCACCACTTCCTCCTCCCAGCTCACTCTCACGTCACAGTAGCCATGGGAGGAAGGGTTTCCAACTGCAAAGGAAGGACACATATGTCCTTTACAGGTGTGAGAGATGCTGAGGGAGGGTCACTGACACACACCCAACCACAAGCCCCCCCCCCGGGCAGCCACGCAGCAGGTACCTACCTGCACTCCTGGGGCCTCAAAGAAACTGGATGGTGCCCACAGGCAGAGCCGGATGGGGCACAGGAGGGACCATGCGGCAAAGCTCAGCTAAGGGGAGAGGCGGGGCCTGGGGATTTGTGAAAGCCAGGAGGCTGACAAACACTTGGTTGTGTCCTATTCAGTGGCAAGGTGTCTGTGTGGCCACACTGGACAAGGGATAGAAGTAGAGGTCAGACAGTTACGGTCACAGAATCACCAGCTGGCCCCAGGTCAGGGTCAGGAATTAGAGAAGCAGGTCTTGAGAGACCCCAGCAGGACACAGGGCGTGCTGAGAGGATGGGGAGTGGGAGAGCACCTCAGCCATCCACCCTTGGCTCCTGGCTTTTTGGCGGGGATTCCCAGCTGCAGCCAGGGCCAGTGCTGTTGGCCCTCTGCCGCCTCCTGGTGGCCACTTAGGAAAGGCGGCAGCCGAGCCTGCTGTGCGGGGCACTCCTGGACCCATGGGTGCAAAGCTTCAAACCCATGTCCCTGTCACATTTCTTTGGTGGAAGCTGTTTGTGCCCAAATGCCACGGCCCTCCAGTGTTGCCCTGTCTTCTCTTACAAACAACCCTGGGGTCTTGGAATCCTGATCTTGGGCCTTCTCTGTGCCTTAACCGGAGCTCTTGCTCTCTGGTGCAGCCACCAGGCGTGTCTGCCCCGCCCGTCCTCCGATGCCAGCTTAGGACAGATGTCTTCTATAAAGGAGGCCTGGGGCCGTGGGACTGTTTCCCAGGCTCTGAGCTGACCTGGGGGCCAGCAGCTCCAGGCCTGCCTGCTTAAGAAGGCCGCTCCACAAACAATACGGAAAGCAGTCTCTGGCCCCAGACGTCCCCTCCTTCCATCTTGGCAGCCACAGCCCTCCCCCAGCCCCTGTTGTTGTTAGGTGCCATCACGTTGGCACACCGCCCGGTCCTGCACCATCATCACAGTCCTTGCGGTTTCATCTTTAGCTGTGGTGGTTGGTGCGTAAATTTGAAGTCATTGCATTAACTGCTCTTCCTTGTAGGCGTATGGATGTTACCCTAACACTGACAGCGTTGTACTTCAGGACAGACCTTGAAGTGTTCTTTTAGATGATGAATGCCACACCATTCCCCTTCAATTTGTCATTCCCGGCATGGTTGTCTGATTCAGCGTGGCCGATACTAGTGCATTTCAGCTCACTAATGCTTAGGGTATTGGTCTCTATGCATTCCATTTCATTTTTGACAATTCCAATTATCCTAGACTCATACTTTACACATTCCGTGTTCCGATTATTCGTGATTTCTGCAGCTGTTTCTTCCCATTTTGAGTCACGCCCCACCAGCAAATGAAGGTCCTGAAAGCTTTACTCCATGCACGTCATTAAGGTCCACTCTACTTTGAGGGAGCTCTGGTGGTGTAGTGCCTAAGGCATTTGACTGCTAACCAGAAGGCTGGCGGTTCAAACCCACCAGCCACTCCTCGGAAGGAAGGCTGGGTAATCTACTTTCGTAGTGATACTGTCTGGGAAACCCAAGGAGGGGTCGCTATGAGTCAGATTTGACTCAACGGCAGTGAGTTTGGTTTAGAGGAGACAGCTCTTCCTCAGTCATATTCTGAGTGCCTTGTGACCTGAGGGGCTCCTCTTCCAGTGTGTATCAGACAGCGTTTCTCTGCTATTCATTAAGTTTCCCATGGCCAATTGTTTCAGAAATGGATGGCCCCATACTTCTTCCTAGTCTGTTTTACGGAAGCTCTGCTGAAACCTGTCCATCATAATTGACCGGACCGGTATATGGAAAAATGGTGGTGTGGCCTCCAGCCTCACAGCAACACACAAACCATCACAGTACAACAGACTGACAGACGAGTGTTGCCCCCTCCCCCGCCCCTGGGCTTTGGTAACTCACTCTTTATGCCCAGTGCCCCCGTGTCCAGGCCCAGCCCCCCAGCCCCACTGCCCTCCAGGCCCACCCGCACTCCCTCTGTCCTACTCCCCGGCCCCAGCCCTCTGCTATCTCTGAGTCCTCCTCCTCCAGGAAGCCAGCTGTCCCTGCCTGCCCCCCTGCCCCAGCTCATACCATCTCTCCCTCCTGCTTCTGGTGTGGGCACCACTCACCTGTGGAACAGGCAGCAGTATGAGTTGGAATCGACGCGACAATAACGGGTTGGGTTGGCGCTTGCACCCTGCCTTTGATTCCTGCTTGTGCAGAGGAGTTGGGGGGTGCCCTTGAGTGGAAGCAGCTTGGCTATAAGCTCTGCTGGCTCCTGTGGGCCCCTTCCCAGAGGAAGCCCTGCAGAAGGAAACAAGGACACCTGGGTCCTGGAGAGGTATCTCCTCATTTCTCCAAGGGCCCAGGCCTCTTGGGGCCCGCTCAGTTTGTCATTCCCAGAAGACCCCCAGCTGGTCAGATGATTGGGATAAACGGTCACCAGCCCTCCCCAACCCAAGCCCCTCAGAGGCCATAAAATCTACCCTCCCTGCTCCAGCGCCTCCTGCTGCCCATGTGGGGAAGTACAACCGCCAGTAACTGTCCCAGGGACCAGGGTGGGAAAAGCCTTCTCATGGCTTCTGGAAGGTAGCTTTGCCTGGCCTCTACCCACCTCTCCCCCACATCTCCCTTTCACTCCCCAAGGCCTCTTCACTCCTAGAAATACTCCTCACCCCTCTTCTGCCTGGTTTACTCAGATGCCCACTCCAGACCACCCCCAGGCATCACCTCCTCCAGGGAGCCTTCCCTGACCTGCCTGTCCTCTCTCATCATGCTTTGTTCTGCTCCCACGGCCCCTATCTGGCATTTGTCCCCACTGTGATTTGACAGTAATCTGTGCAGATTCCCCTCCAGCCTGACCTCCTGGAGGCAGCCCGACTGCTCTGCTCCCCACTGCCCCCAGCCCAACACAGGGCTGCCCATGCAAGCCTGTATGCAATATGAATATGCCCCACGGCACACCAAGGGTGTGGGTGAAGCAGCACCTGGACCGCCTCAGGGCGCAGCACTCCCACCTTGATTTTAGTGTAACGGCAAACAGTAGGCACCAGCTGTCTACAGTGCTGAGGGGGGAAGGGGGAAAAGACCCACGTGGCCAGCACACTGGGGGTGTAGGGGGCAGAGCCCTGTAGCCACCCGGCTGCCCTCCCCCTTCATCAGTGACTGCCCGTCTGCTCCCTCCTGCCTCTATCTCCCTGTCTCTCCTGCGCGTGGAGCCTCTTCCCCCCACTCACCTTCCTGCCTCAGGATTCTGAGGAGGACATCGTCAGCCCAACCATCCCTGGCTCCCACTGCCCCCAGATCCACAGCCCATGTCCTGACCTGGCCTTCAGGGCCTCCCCCACCTCTCCTCCACCAGCTCCTTCACACTGACAGACCCCACACCCTCATTCGTCAGGTTGACTCGAAGACATGGTGTCCCCAAAACACGCCTAGGGGCCTCCCCACTGTTGTAGCACTTACCATCCCTCCTCCTGAGTGCCTGTCCCTCCCGCCTCCAGAAAGCCCAGCTTGCAGGACTCAACTCACTGGCCCTTCTCTGTGAAGCTGGAGCCCACTTGAGTGCCACTGCCCCAGGGTGCCGTGTCTGGGCCCCCAAAATGCCACAGCTCTGGGCCAAGCCCCTCATCGGCAGGGTTTGCACCACTAGGCTGTCCTGGCGATGCCATCAAGTCCGTTTTTGACTCAGCACCTCCATTGATAGAGAGCAGCCCACAGTGTTTTCTGCAACCTGTACGGGAGATTATCAGGTCTTACTCACGTGGAACCACTGGGTGGGTTTGAACTGCCAGCCTTTCAGTTAGCTCTGGGCACATAACCTTTGTGCTACCAGGGCTCCTGCCCAGTAGCTTCTAGTCTCCAGTGTACTTGCTGGTTGAGGAAGTGACTGAGAGAGGCCCACAGACGAGCTCCTGCCCCTTGTTGCTCACCTGCAGCAGAAGAGGTAATGCTTTTCCGTCCACACATTCCACTAACCTGGATGGTCCCCACCGTGTGCCAGGCCCTGCTGTCTGGTCACAGGAAGAAACAAACAACATGTCTGCTCCCTGGGGGCCACAGGCATCTAACTGCACCGTGAGCAGGCAGCAACAGAGCACAAAAGGTCACGGACGGCAACCTGGGGATGTGAGGCCTTAGCAGTGGCCGTTGGCACCTGGCGGAGGTGCAGATATTGCAGTGGGCAGAGGTGGGGAGGGCTCAGGGACAGACACGTGTGAAAGGGAGATGACCACAGGCACTCCAAGGCCACGTGGGCCCTGTCTCTCCATCACAGCTGCTCACCAAAGATGCAACGCAGAGACTGGGCTGCCAGCAGGAGGGGGCCGCAGAAGTCAAGAGACACCCCTTCTTCAGGAACATGAATTTCAAGCGCTTGGAAGCTGGGATGTTGGACCCTCCCTTTGTTCCAGATGTGAGTAACCTTCCCATTGCCAGTTCTATGTGTCCAATGTCCCGTGCCACTCTTCCCAGCAGCCTTCTCCCAGAGCTGTCCCTCCATTCAACAGCTAATGTGAGGGTGTGTGGCACCTGCTGTCTTCATGGGGCGCAGAGTGCCCATGCCTCCTTACCTCCTGGCCACTCCCTGCCGGACGTTGCAATTAACCTTGATGCCAGGCAGTGCAGGCCGGAGGTGAGCCTGGGAGTCCCACTCTGGTCACCTGGAGACTTGCGTGCTTGTCCAGGCCTGGGCAATGTGGGCAAATCCTTCCTCTCATCCTGTTTCCTCGCCTGTGTGATGGGGTTAGTGATACCCATTCTTGCCACTGTCCAGGGACTTGAAGAGTGCTCTAAGACTGACTGGGAAGCTTTCCAGAGCATGGGACCCAGCTGTTCAGTCTAACCAGCGTGTGTAGAGGGCCTCCTGTCCGTGCTATGCCCCAGTCCGGGCCCAGGGGTACAGTGATGAACAAGGCGAGGCCCCAGCAGCACCCAGTGCTCACGATACAGTCACATCTTCCCCAGGGCTGAGGTCCCCAAGTCAGCGTGTGAGGTGGGAAGCCAGTTAAGTCCCAGTTGCCATTGACAGTCCCCTAAGTGGTCTGTGAAGCACAGGCTCAAAGGAGCCAGACCAGGGGAAGCAGGGCAGGCTCGTGCCCCACGGTCTTTGCTGCTGCAAGAGTCCTTGTCAGGTGCGGCGCTCCGGGCCTGCACTGTGCAAGTCCAAGGAGTCCCTCACCAGGAAGGCCAGCTTGTGGCTCCTCTTGTCGAGGCCGTGGGAGCAGACGTGTTCTGAAGCTGGCTTGTTTCCCCTTGGAAGAAGTGACTAGTACACCTCTTCCTAACTCCTGTTCGGTAACTTCATGCGGTGGCTTGAAATCAACCACGATACAGTATTTACACCACGGGAACTGGCACACACTACCGACCAGGGCTTTCTCATTTCTCTCCCTCTGAACTGTTTGTAGATGTTTTCCAGTCCTCGTTACTCTGGCGCCCGTCGCAGGGGAGAGGCCCCAGTCACCCGGGGCAGGGCAGGAGGGCAGCTGCAGGTTTGGGGAGCCTCAGGCCCTGCTGCGTGCTGAGCAGTGTCCGTGCATCCACACCCCTGACCCCATCTGCCAGCTCCAGCGTCAGGGCTGGGGGGCTCACCAGATCGTGCTTTGTGGGAGAAGGAAGGAGCTGTTGGACATATAAAATGTCTTTGGATCCTACAAACTTGACCTCTAGGGAGACTTCAACTGATGGTGGGGGGAATGTGGATCACAGAATCTGCTCTCTGGCTGCACCTTGGAATCATCTGGGGAGCATTCAACAATAGCAACCTGGGCCCGGCCCCGAGACTCTGATGTCACTGATCTGGGCAAGGCTGGGCGTCAGCACTTTTTTAACTTTTCATTTTGATTTGGGTGGAGGTTTACAAAGCAATTGGTTTCATGACCTTGACTGCAGTCCCCACAAAGTAACAGCGCTCCCACTTCCTCCCTGTGTCCCCTTCCCCTTCGTCCTTCTCTCCTGTCCCTTCCTGCCTTCTGAGCAGCTGTCCCTGGGCAAATGCTGCCCTTTAGAGCTCCTATAGTTAATTGTTCTAAGGAGTGTGTACCTCCCTGGTGTCATTGTTCAGCTCATGGGCCTATTGTTTGGCTGAAAGTTGAGCCTCAGGGTTGGGTGCTGCGTGGGGTTTGGGATTTCTAAAAGGCAGGTGACATTAAAGTGGGCCAGGGTTGAGAGCCTCTGTGTTACAGGAAATGCCACCAGCTGGGCGTTTGTGTGTTTGCTGAGGCCTATGGGAATGGCTGGGAGCTCTGGTAGCATAGTGGTTAAAGCACTTGACTGCTAACCAGAAGGCTGGTGCAAACCCACCAGCCACTCCTCGGAAGGAAGGCTGGGCAATCCTACTTCTGTAGTGATACTGCCTCGGAAACCCAAGGAGGGGTCACTATGAGTCGGGCCGACTCCACAGCACATAACATAACAATGGGAATGGCTGGGAGCTCTGGTAGCATAGTGCCTAAGGCACTTGACTGCTAACCAGAAGGCTGGCAGTTCAAACCCACCAGCCACTCCTCGGACCTAGTGATACTGCCTTGGAGGGGTCGCTATGAGTCAGGTCCAACTCAAAGGCACATAACAACAACAACATGGAAATGGCCACTGGTTGGCCTCCCAGCAACCACACACGACGACCACGTGAAGTTGTTTTGATGTAGTTACAGTATAACTGGGTTAATGTGAGGTGGGCACCCAGGCTGGGGCAAAGGTTCTGGAACCCAGTCTGCCATCCCGGGTTGCCTTTTGCTGTGGTGGTAACAGGATCAGATTAGTCACTCACGCAGGAAATCTCTCTTGATCTCCCAGCATGTTTCAGGCCCTGTGCCAGGCATTGGGGGACCCTGTGCTGAACGAAACATGCAGTTTCCTTCGTGGAATTTACAGTCTGAGGAGAGATGTTAACAAATGGGAAGTCTTGGGGGCCAGGGGAGGCTTCTGTGAGGAGCTGCTTGTGATGTAGGGTGCTCTATAAGTAGGGTGACCAGCTGGCCTCACCAGGCCCGGGCCCAGGTCTGTTTTAGCACTGGAAGTCAAGCATCCCAGAAACCTGGCCGGCCAGCCACCCTAAGTGTGACCCTCATCAGGAGGACAAGGTAGGAGAGCCAAGCACTGTGTGTGGTGGGTGCAGAGCAGACGCAGCACTCGGGCCACTGTCCTTCCTCAGCTCCACAGTGCCCTCTGTGGCCCATGGACCCTTGCACCCAGACACAGAGGTTGGAAGTTGCAGGCATTGAGCACAAAGCCCCTGTGTGCTCCCCTACTCCCCACTCTCCACCCACCTGCCTCCCCTCCCTACCTGCCCCTCCTGCCCTGCCCAGGCACCCCCAGGAGCCAGGCCAGCCTTTTGGGCAACCACCAGGCTGTTCCCAGACCACCTTGGGGACTATTACCTCGTCCCTAAACCACAAGCAGATTAGTAATATTCCTTATCCCGACAAACTCTTTAAACCACAATGAGTGTATTCCAAAGAAAACTCAACCAGCGATACCATGAAATGGTGAATTTTAGAGTGTTAAAGGTTTTTCTATTAGAGTTTAAAAATACATACTTATTGCCCGCCCCCTTTTTCTTTAATGCTCCGCTGCAGTGCCATGGGTGTGTGGCTGTACCGTTGCCAGCCCCCTGCTCAGAAGGGCCTCACGCTGGGTTTAACCCTCTGCTGTCGCGTCTTGAAACTCATTGAGGAAGGGGTGCCATTTCATTTTGTACTGGCCAATCTCAAAGTCCTGTTTTCCCACTCAGCCTGTTATACTGGAGTCTTGGCCACCATCATCAGCCCCCACGGGTCCTTGGGCCCCGCAAGGCAGGACTGGAGAGCTCCAGAAAGTGCAGGGCGGCGGGAGACCAGTGCTGGAATCCTTCACGCTCCGTCACCCTGGCCACAGATTCCAACATTCCCACCTTCGAATTAGCGGAACTGAGCCTTGAACCCGGAGCTCTGGTGGCTTAGTGCCTAAGGCATTTGACTATTAACACCATGAAGGCTGGTGGTTCAAACCCACCAGCCATTCCTTGGAAGGAACATTGGACAATCTACTTCCCTAAAGATTTACTGCCTTGGAAACCCAAGGAGGGGTCACTATGAGTCAAATCAACTCAACAGTAATGAGTTTGGTTTGGTTTTCTTGGGGGGGGTGCTTGGGCCAAGGATGAGGGGCAGGAGACAGAGGTGGCCCTGTGCTCATCTCAGTGAATGCCTCATGGTCAGAACCCCGCCCCCTCCCGCAGCCCCTGGGATGCTTCTGCCCCCAGACCACAATCCTAGACTGGCCCAGTCATCTCTGTGTGCCCTGGCAGAGAGCCACCATCCGTGCTGGATGGATGAGTGCCATCAAAGACATCACCACCATAATGATACGCTCACAGCTGCAGCGCCAGGCCGTGAAGGGCCAGTACTTTTATTATCCCCATTTTGCAGGTGAGGAAACTGAGGCCTGGGGGTGCTAGGTGGCTCCCCGAAAGTTCCTTAGCCCCAGAGGGAGATGCCAGCCCAGGTGCCAATCCACTACCCCCCACTGCCCTCCACTGAGGGGCCTGAGGGCCTCCCGGGATGCCCCCCTTGGCTGTGTTTCCCCTCAAGGCAGAGGCCCCTCTATGGAGGAACAGCCAGAGGCCCCACATAGGGGCCAGCCCATAGAAATGACTTTGGAGACCTGGCCGCCTCCCTGACTAGATGGGCTCCCTTGGTGGGTGCCGTTGGGTCAATTTCTTCTCAGAGCCACGCCATGTGACAAAGCAGAACTGCCCCAGGGGGTTCCTGGAATGTAGCCTGCGAGAGCAGATGGCCAGGGCCTTCTCCTGGGAAACTGGGCGATTGGAACTGACCACCTTCCTGGAATGTAGCCTGCGAGAGCAGATGGCCAGGGCCTTCTCCTGGGAAACTGGGCGATTGGAACTGACCACCTTTCAGTTAGCAGGAGCCCTGGTGGCGCAGTACCTGAGGCACTTGACTACTAACCAGAAGGCTGGCGGTTCAAACCCCCAGCCACTCTTCGGAAGGAAGATGGGGCAATCTACTTCCGTAGTGATGCCGCCTCGGAAACCCAAGGAGGGGTCACTATGAGTCGGATCTGACTCAATGACAGTGGGTTTGGTTTTTTGGTTTACCACTAAAGGCTTCTCAGATGGGCTTTAGGGTAACACCATCTGGCAGGGGGTGAGGATCCCCAGAGGTATGGAGGTGTGTGAGCTTAGAAGGGGGGTCCCGTCTTTCCGTTAGGCCGGCATCCTGCCACAGCCCCTGGAGGACCTGGGGTGCCCTGTGGGTAGCAAAGAGGAATGGGCACTGGGCACGGAGTCCAGACACCTCGAGTTCTTGTTACATCTCAGCTGGGGGTGTCCTTGGCGATCTGAGGGTGTATCTCAGGCTCTGGGGGGACAGCGTCAGGCTGTGCTGGACCTGTGGGGCCCAGCCCAGGGACGCCCATGTGACCCAGCCCCGTGCCTCTGTCTGGCCGCAGCCCCGCGCCGTGTACTGTAAGGACGTGCTGGACATTGAGCAGTTCTCCACCGTGAAGGGAGTCAACCTGGACCACACGGATGACGACTTCTACTCCAAGTTTTCCACAGGCTCCGTGCCCATCCCGTGGCAAAATGAGGTGCGAGGGCGGGTCGTTGCTTTGCTGGGGGCACGGGACAGACTGCCAAGTCAGCCACACCTGAGAGCTGGGTACAGTGAAGGCAGTGGCTGCTGGGTTGGGCCATAAGGCAAGTTATGGATGGCCTGTGCTGTGGAGGTCAAAAGGCGAAGCGGGTTGCAAGGAGACTGGAGTCACCACCTGTATACATAGGTGACTCCTCGAGAGGTTCTGGTGGAGGGATGTTGGAGCCAATTTGAGATGAGATGGTGGGGGTGGGGCTGACATGAGGCCCGAGGTCCTATAGAAGGGGGAGGGGATCGGAGGGAGGGAAAGGGGAATGGGGGGGTGGATCAGATGGAGGTGCAAATTAGGTGAGGCTGTGGATTCAGTAGGAGCTCTGGTGGCACAGTGGTTACGTATTCTCTGCTTACCAAAAGTTGGCAATTGGAACCCACCAGCCGTTTTGCAGCAAAAATCTATGACAGTCCTGCTCTGTATGGCTTCCAGGAAGACTGAACCTTGGAAACCCTGGGGGGCAATTCCACTCTGTCCTCTAGGGGCGCTATGGGTCAGAATCGACTCCACAGCAGTGGGTGTGGTTTGGGCTTTGCTTCCGTGAAGACTAACAACCTTGAAAACCATGTGGGGCAGTTCTACTCTGTCCTCTAGGGGCGCTGTGAGTTGGAATAGACTCAATAGCAATGGTTTTTGGGGTGGATTAGGGGCATGGGTGGATCGGGGGTATGGATTGGAGAGGTTGTGAATGGAGAGTGCATATGGATCAGGGAGGGTGGAGCTGGGGTAGTGGGGATCAGGTTAGGGTGGGGATGGATTGGGGTGGAGATGGGGGGATCAGGTCGGGGTGGGGATCAGGGGAATGCAGTTCAGAGGAGGTAGGGGCAGGGATCAGGTGGGCATGGTGGTGGGGATCGATTGGGGTGGGGATCGGGTAGCAGGAAGATGGGTACAGCCCAGGATGGTTTCTGTTTTCTTGGGGGGTGGGGGTGAGGGGAATGGGCCATGTACCCCTGGGGCAAGTCCTCAAGGCAGCTATGAAATGGAGGGGGAAGACCAGCGACTCAAGGGCCAGGCTCACCCAGCTGCCGTGGTCCTGCCCGCCCAGGGCCCTGACAGCCCTGTATTTTGGCTCTGTTTCTGCAGATGATAGAAACAGAATGCTTCAAGGAACTGAACGTGTTTGGGCCTAACGGTACCCTCTCACCGGACCTGAACAGAAACCACCCTCCAGAGCCGCCAAAGAAAGGGCTGCTCCAGCGAATCTTCAAACGGCAGGTGAGACGCCCCCATGCCTCCTGTTCTGGCCTCAGCTCTGGGGAACCCCGGCTCAGGCGTTCCCATCTGAAGCAGGAGAAGCCTGCGTGGAGACCAGAGCTGCAACTCTACACCTTGTGGGCTCAGAGAACAGGACAGGGGCAGCTTGGAAGGGCCACTCGCCTGTCTGCACCCCACGGGGGCTGAAGGGGCAGGCCAACCCATTTGCAAATGCCCTCTGGCCAAACACAGTTGACAGGTTTGCCAGCAGAGAGAGTGGCCGGGCTTCCAGTGGTCAGAAGCTCAGTCTGAGGTGATGTGCCTCATTTCCCCGTCTGTGAAACGGGGTGTAAAGTGTACCCCGCAGCAGGGCTTCTCACCCCAGCACTACTGACATTTGGGCCAGCAGATCCTTCGTCGTGATGGGGGGTCTGTTCTATGCATTGTAGGTTGTTGAACAGCATCCCTGGCCCCACCCATTTGATGCCAGTAGTATCTCCACCCCCACCCCACGTTTGTGACTATCTAAAATGTCCCCCGACAAAAAAATCGCCCCAGGTTGGGAAGCGCTGCTCTCTGGCCTCGCAAAGATGGCTCTGTCGGCAGAGCTGTAACGGAAGAGAGCAGGGAGATCCTGGAGAAGTGACCCCGCAGCACCTCACAGCCTCCGGGGCAGGACATCCTGCATCTGACATGTGACCTCCAGCTGTTGTTGTTAGGTGCCAGTGAGTCATCTCTGACTCATGGGGACCTCAGGTACAGCAGAACGAAACACTGCCCAGTCCTGTGCCAGCCCCACGATCCTTACTGTACCTGAGCCCATAGCTGCAGCCACCGTGTCAGTCCATCTCACTGAGGGCCTTCCCCTTTTTCATTGTCCTTCCACCCTACCAAGCATGACATCCTTCTCCAGGGAACGGTCCCTTCTGACAACATGACCAAAGTAGAAGAGACGAAGTCTGGCCATTCTCGCTTCCAAGGAGCATTCCGGCTGCACCTCTTCCAGGACAGATTTGTTAGTTCTTTTAGCAGTCCGTGGTATTTTCAACATTCTTCACCAACACCACAGCTCAAAAGCATAGACTCTTCTTCAGTCTTCCTTTTACATTGTCCAGCTCTCACAGGCATATGAGGCAATTGAAAATACTATGGCTTGCATCAAGCACTCCTTAGTCTTCAAGGAAATATCTTTGCTCATCAGCACTTGAAAGAGGTCCTTTGCAGCAGATTTTCCCAATGCTATATGACATCTGATATCTTGACTGCTACTTCCATTGGTGTTGATTGTAGAACCAAGTAATATGAAGTCTTTGAAAATTTCAATCTTTTCTCTATTTATCGTGATGCTGCTTATTGGTCTTCTTGTGAGGATTTTTGTTTTCTTTATATTGAGGTGTAATCCATACTGCAGACTGTAGTCTTCAGTTTTCATCAGTGTTTCAAGTCATCCTCACTTTCAGCAAGCAAAGTTGTGTTATCTGCATAACGCAGGTTGTTAATGAGTCTTCCTCCAATCCTGATGCCATGTTCTTCTTCATATAGTCCAGCTTCTCTGATTATTTGTTCAGCATACAAATTGAATAAGTATGGGGAAAGGATACAACCTGGACGCACTCTCTTCTTGATTTTAAACCATGCAGTGTCTCCTTGTTCTGTTCAAACAACAGCCTTCTGGTCTATGTACAAATTCCTCATGAGCACAATTAAGTGTTCTGAAATTCCCATTCTTCTCAATGTTACCCAAAATTTAAGATCCACACAATTGAATGCCTTTGCGTAGTGAATAAAACACAAGTAAACATCTTTCTGGTATTCTTTGCTTTGAGCCAAGATCCATCTGACAGCAGCTATGATATCCCTTGTTTCATGTCCTCTTCTGAATCCAGCTTACATTTCTGGAAGTTCTCTGTCAGTATACTGCTGTAACTGTTTTTGAATTATCTTCAGTAAGAGTTTACTTGCGTGCAATACTAATGATATTGTTCAATAATTTCCACATTCTGTGGGATCATCTTTCTTTGGAATGGGTACAAATATGGATCTCTTCCAGTCAGTTGGCCAGGTACCTGTCTTCCAAATCTCTTGGCATAACTGAGTGAGTGCCTCCAGTGCAGCATCCATTTGTTGAAACATCTCACTGGGTATTATTCCATCAATTTCTGGAGCCTTGTTTTTCACCACTTCCTTCAATGCAGCTTCAACATCTTCCTTCAATACCATTGGTACTTGATCATATGCCACTTCTGAAATGGATGAACATCGACCAGTTCTTTTTGGTCCAGTGACTCTGTATTCCTTCCATCTTTTTAGATGTTTCCTGAATCATTCAATATATTGCCCATAGAATCTTTCAATACTGCAACTCGAGGCTTAAATTTTTTCTTCAATTCTTTCAGCGAGAAAGCGTGTTCTTCCCTTTTAGCTTTCCAACTCCATGTCTTTGCACATTTCATGATAATAATTGACTCTGTCTTCTCAAGCTGCTCTTTGAAATCTTCTGTTTAGCTCTTTTATCTTGTCATTTCTTCCATTTGCTTTAGCTACTCTCCATTCAAGGACAAGTTTCAGAGTCTCTTCTGACGTCCATTTTGGTCTTTTCTTCCTTCCTGTCTTTTTCCTGGTCTCTTGCTTTCTTCATGGATGATGCTCTTGATGTCATCCCACAATTCCTCTGGTTTTTGGTCACTGGTGTTCAATGTCAAATCTATTCTTTAAATGGTCTTTAAATTCAGGAGGGATATTATCAAGGTCATATTTTGTCTCTCGTGGACTTGTTTTAATTGTCTTCAACTTCAATTTGAACTTGCATATGAGCAGTTGATGATCTGTTCCACAATCAGCTCCTGGCCTTGTGGCTGAACATATTGAGCTTCTCCATTGCCTCTTGCCACAGATGTAGTCAATCTGATTCCTGTGTACTCCATCTGGCGAAGTCCACGTGTATAGCCACAATTTGTGTTGTTGAAAAATTGCAAACAACTTATTCATTTGCAATGAATAAGTTGTTGGTCTTGCAAAATTCCATCATGTGATCTCCAGCGTTATTTCTGTCTCCAAGGCCAAATTTTTCAACTATCAGTGATTCTTCTTTGTTTCCAACTTTTGAATTCTAATCACCAGTGATAATCAGCACATCTTGATTGCATGTTTGGTCAATTTCAGACTGCAGAAGTTGGTAAAAATCTTCAATTTCCTCATCTTTGGCTTTGGTGGTTGGTACGTAAATTTGAATAATAGTAGCATTAACGGGTCTTCCTTGTAGACGTATGGATATTATCCTATCACTGACAGCATTGTACAGGACAGATCTTGAAACATCCGTTGTGATGATGAATGCCACACCATTCCTCTTCAAACTCTCAATCCCAGCATAGTAGATCATAAGTTTACCTGATTCAGAATGGCCAAAACTGGTCCATTTCAGCTCGCTAATGCCTAGGACATCAATCTTTATGCGTTCCATTTCATTTTTGACAACTTCCAACTTTTCTGTATTCGTACTTCATACATTCCACATTCCAGATATTAATGGCTATTTGCAGCTGTTTCTTCTTATATGGAGTCATGCCACTACAGCTAATGGAGGCCCTGAAAACTCTGCTTTATCCATATCCTTCAGGTCGGCTCTACTCTGATGAGACAGCTCTTTCCCGGTCAAATTTTGAGTGCCTTTCGACCTGAGGGGCTCATCTGGCACCGTGTCGGACAGTGTTTCAGGGCTATCCATAAAATTTTCCAGCAATACATCAGTGTTTCACTACTATTCATACGGTTTTCCGAGTCTGTCTCAGTCGGGAAGCTCCACCGGAACCGGTCCACCATGGCACCCCTGCTGGCACAGCTCCAGCCTCACAGCCACACACGAGCCACCACAGTACAACAGACCAACAGACAAGGTCGCCTCCCTTAGCTGTTCCAGCTGCTCTGCTCACTTCCTGGGCTTCCCCTACCTGTTCCTGCTGCCCCCGTCTGCTGCTGCTTCCTGCCCCCTGGGGCTCCCCTCAGGCTGGCAGCCAGCAAAGACTTTATTCATTGGGAAAAGGTGTTTGCCCTAGAGCTTGTCCCTGAGCTAAGGGGTGGTGTGGGCCCCATGAGTCACAGACACACAAGGACCCCCTCTTGGCCAAGCCCTTGACGAACACTGGGTCCCAGAGCTCTGGGTCCAGCACCTGGGGGCTCCCTTGCCCCTCCTGGTTCCTCACATTCCTCCTCCCCTGAGTCCCAGGAACCATGGTTCCTTTCTCTTTGATGACAGGGAAGAACGGCGACCTGTGTGTGCAGAGTAGCACTGCGCCCCAGGGTTTTCAGTGGCCAAGACCTTTCAGAAGTAGGTTGCCAGCCCTTTCTTCTGAGGAACCTCTGGGTGGCTTTGAACCACCAGCCTTTCAGCTGGGAGCCAATCACTTAACTGTTTGTACCACCTTAGGGTTTATAATCATGGCAACCAAGAGATTCAATAACTTGTCCAAGGTCACGCAGCCAGGAAGTAGTGGATCCGGTATTCAATCGGGACAGCCAGGCCCTGGGCCTGCAGCTTAACCCTTCTAGATGTGACAGGAGGGGCCGCCTCCTCCTAGATCCCGGGTTCTGTTAACTCCACACCTCTTCCCTGATGGTGTTTCAGTCACCTTGACCTTGCAGATAAAGCCCTCTGCCCCCAGGGGTGGCCGCTGGGTCTGGGTCTACAGGGAGTGAACACAAAAGTTAGCAAAACCAAGAACCACCACTGGGCAGGCAGCCACTCCCTGAGGCCCCAAGTTTCTAAGCCCCCATCTGTATGTCGGCTCCGGGCCTTGAGTCCGCCCAGAACTGACTCTCATTCTCTCTCTCCAGCATCAGAACAATTCCAAGAGTGCGTCCAATTCCAAGACTAGTTTTAACCACCACGTAAATTCAAACCATGTCAGCTCAAACTCCACTGGAAGCAGCTAGTTTCAGCCCTGGCTTTGACGTTCACAGTGGAAGCAGCCAACACCCTCCCACCGAAAGACGCGGAAACTGGTGCCCAGTGGTTGGGGGGCCCGTCGGCGCTGGGGAAGGAGGCGCCACCCCCTGGAAGCAGAGCCCCGAGGTTTCTCGGAGAGATTTCCGCTCCGGTCTGTTTTCAGAGGTGGCCCTGGAGCCGGAGTGGGTCGGGCTCTGTGAGCACACTGCAGCAGAGATCCAGTCGGCCCGGACAACTTGCACGTATTTTAATAGCGTCGTAACTAGAACTGAATTTTGTCTTTATTATTTTTAAAGAAAAGTTTTGTAAATTTCTCTATTGTCTCAGTTTACATTTTGTATATTTGTATTTAAATGAAAGTCAGACTCTGAGGGTGTAAAATTTCTGTGCAGCCGCTGTTAAGCCATGTGTTTTAAGACATATTAGGGGTGGAGGAGAATTTTAAAAAAATGCGTCTCAGCTTCTAGGGCCTCAAACGGGAAAACATTTTCATTAAATGTAGAAAATGATTCACGTTTCACCGTTAAAGGATTTATATCCATCTCTGTAACCTGTCCCTCACACTGATGCCGCCCTTCTGTCGGCCTGTGACATCCTGAATCCAATGCCCAAAGACTCCTCTGGGGCATTCCCCGCAGCCAACACACCTTGTCAGCCCTGCAGCCTGGGGTCGGCTCTGTGGAGACGCGCACTTTGTCTTGAGTTGTGCCATCCCCTTGTTGCTTCCATCCCAAGCTCCCCTTCCTCCTGGAAGGTGGCCGTGCTACAGAGCGGGGTGGCTTCTGCCCGTGGTCTCTGGGCCTTTTATCTTCTGAGCAGGTCCTGACTTCTAAAGCCAGTATGTTTGCAGGAGGCTTGCATTTGGGGATTTTTGTTCTATTTTATTTTGATGATAAGGGCCAGTCATGGCCATCCAGCTGGCCCTACAGCCCACAGAAGCGTCAGGAAGCAACAGTCAGTGGGGTCATCCTGAGCAGCCACCTTGGGATCCATCCCATTGGCTCTTCCTGCAGCCAGTGGGTGCAGACGAGGTGCAGGGAAGTGTGCCTGGGACTCCAGCAAGCTCCTTAGGTGTTCACGGGCTCTCAAGAGCTTCCAGGTCTGCACAGATGAGCTAGCAGAGGTGGCGTGGATGGTGGATGGGAATGGAGTCTCCAAGGAGAGATACCCATGGAGAGGCATGGCCACCAAAGGTGTTCAAGACAAACTGTCGCTTCTGGGAAGAGGTGGGCAGAGGCAAGCTCTAAAGGGGCCTCTTTGTTTCAGGCATGAGTGGCCCCAGGGTGGGTTTGCCAGGCCAGGACCTTGAAGCCAGTCTCGGGCCCTTTGAGCATGGCCTCCAGCCCCAGGGACCTGCCGGCCTTCATCTGCTGCCTCCATGAGGTGGCAAGGAGCAAACCCGCCCTCCCCCCACCTCCAGGACAAGGGTGAGGGGTTGAGCTCCCCGCTTTCCTGCCCCACTGTGTCCCGTGTCTGATCCTGCCTCAGACCTGGCCTCGGCACCTGGCACCCAGCACCCACCACACTACCTGCATCAGCACCTCCTGTTAGATGCAGATTCCTGGGTTCCACCCCCAGCCTACTGACTGGGCATGGTGAGGAGTGGGGCCCAGGAATGACATGAAAAGCTCCCAGGTCATTCTGATGCACCCAGAGTGTGAGAACCACTGCCTTAGCCACCAGTGGGGCCTCGGTTGTGTTTGTCCTGAACATGCCTCCGGGTGACCCAGCATCCTTGGAGCGGGAGCTTTCAGGGAGGTGAGAATGGCATGCACTGTCAGGCTCCTGGCCCAATTTCCACACTTGTTCCCAGGCTTTGCCAGTGGGCCTCTGGGACACGTTGCTACAAAGGGGCTGGAACACTGGGACTTATTGTTTCGAGGTAATTTTCCAAACAAATGGGAGAGAAGACCTAGCTGGCCTTCCCTCGGAGCCTCTTAATCCACAGTATTATGTTCTTGGTCTCAGGAGCTGCTTCAGTCGTATTTCTTGGGCTGAATACAAGACAAACACAAACAGCCGTATGCAGTTTTGCCAAGGATGTGGAAATCTCTTTGGGCAGCTTTTTAAGGCTCTCAAGCTCTTGCTGACCCTCCTTTCATGATGAAAAGGATGGTTGTCCCCTAGAACTGTCAGCAGCCCAAGCCACCACCCACCCGCCTGCCCGGAAGGTTCGTCCTCTACGCCCAGCTCACAGCCACTCAACCCTTATGCAATGGCCTGGTGTAGAAAGCTGTGTTTTGATGCCTCAAAGTTAATCCCCAAGGAGCAAGAAAGAAAACCGAAGTCTGGTGACTGCATGTCTAAGTCACCAGGGCTCAAGTGACGTTCAAGCACAGAGCTCAGCATCAATAACTCAAGTCTTCCTTCCTGCTCCTACCGCACTTCTAGGCAAGTCCACAGAAGACAGCGTCGGGGCCCCTTGGCCTTTGAAATCCTCCTGTTCCTTTTGGCCCAGTGCTTTGTAACAAGAGATGGGACACCCTTATTAGAACAGTGCCTGGACATCAGCCCTTCACACCCTGTGAGCCCTGAAATCATCACAGCCCTGGCCCTGGCCTTTCCCCACTCCGCTCCCAATCCAACTTTGTTTTCTATAGCTGCTTTTTTAAAAAGATGTTTGTAAATTTGAAAAACTTCCCCACCCATCTCCCTTTCTGGGACAGGGCATATCTGGATGAGCAATGGATTTCAATCTTTTTAAATGCATTTGAGCTCGTCCTAGAAAGGTCCTCCTTTCTCCAAGTGTGACATTTTCCTCACCGGACGTTAGCTGACTTAGTGCCTTTGAGACGCAGGGTCTTGCAGAAGCGTCTCTGTTCCCACTTTCAGGAGACAAGCTGCCGTCTTCAGTGGGACAGGGGTGGTCTCTGCTGCGAGCCCCCTCAGGGGACTAAGAATCACCGTAATACCAAGACGACCCAACCCCTGCCTTCACGGAGGATGTCATCCACATCAGATGTAACTCATTCTCTAATCCTTCTTGGTCGGGAACTTCACTCCTGGAACCTCCCAGGCCTGCTCCTTACACAGTAGCTAAGCGTTGCTGTATCTTGAAGGATGTGCCTGTTTTCTGAAATGCATTGCTCTAAGAAAATGGGAACATCAGCCTTGGAGGACCAGTAGCAGGGGGCTAGGCTGCATGGAAGAAAGCAGTTGTGGTCCTGGGTGTGTGTACACTTGGCAAGCAACCCACTGGGACAACTTTGGTGGTGCATTCTGGGAACGAGCGTATGGATGCCATCTTTGCTTTAAAGGCACAGCTGAAAAGCCTGCCCTTGAGCCTAGGCTAGCTCTTGTTGACCCTGAGGGCCAGCCCTCCAGAGAAGCCGGGAGTTCCACTCCTCACTGGAGAGCTCCCCAAAGAGCCCAGCCCCAGCATGAAAGCTCTTCCTTCTATTTCCACGCCCTTGTCCTTCCATGAGAGGCTGGGTCATTGGTTTGGCTTCCCAGCACCTTTCTCAAGTAAGCTGCTGGCCCAGACCATGGACTGACTCTCCTACAGAGGGGCGGGCCTTAGGGAACCTCTTGAGAGCCCCCCGGGCCTCCTTGAGCCTAGCACCCCAGACCTTGCCAAAGCAACAGGACTTCCTGTGCAAGCAGAAGTCTCCCAAGATGAAGAGGAAAGCATCCAGTTGACATTCAGCTCTCATCTTGGGCGATCTGTGCACTTGAGTGTCCAGATGAAACCTGTGCCCTTCCAAGGGCGACTTCTCTGGTTGTCCTCTGTTTTCATAACCCAACCATCGGAGATATGACCTTCTTTGTTATGGAAAGCAAGTAGGTGTGAAATCTCTGTGCATTTCAAAGCAATTGACAGAGGGCTGGCTCCCTTCAGATCACAACACATCCCCAAGATGAAGCCTCACCACCCCCAGGCTCCTTCACACTGCTCTAACCAGCACCCCACCCAGCTTTTGAAGCTCAGACTAGCGCAAGTCAGACACCTGCACAGGTGTGGGAAGTCTTACCTGGTCTAACTTCAGAGGCTGGTGCCAGAGACAGTGTTTTAAAGCATTTGAAAAGCTAGCTCTCTCTAGGAGAATTTCCCTCCCCAAAAGAAGAATCAGAATGTCTTTCTCCAGTCCATCAGTAAGTTATTTTGTAATAGATCAAGAGCAAGTGTTCTCACTTAGGAGAGCTTAGTGGCCATTGGTATTGTTAAAGTAATAACCATCCTAGTATCCAAAGGTTTCTATTTTTTCAGGGAGATTTTAACATTGATGAATGGACGTAGGTCCTTTTTGGAGGTCGTTCCTGAAGCTGATGGCTTTTGTTCTTCTGCTGCTCTGGATCCATGTATGTTCCGTCCACGTCACAGTGCTGCTGTATCTAGATCCAACCACTGTTGTTGTTTTTGTTTTGTTTTGTTTTTTAAAGAGAAATAAACTCCTTACTGAAAACAGCGTCGCATGTCTTTCCATCTGCTGAGCTTGCTTCTTCTGCCTGTGACAGTCACCCCCAAGGCGGCAGTACCTGCCACAGCACCCTTTCAGTTCACCCTTTTCCTGAGTTGATGGTCCAGACATCAGATTGCTCCCTCACATTCACCACATTCTAGCTCCAAACTGCCCACAGATACCCCAGCTCCAGTGGGCAGGGCCTAAAGGTACCTTCTGAACCCTGTCCAGGTGACATTTGGCCTTCACCAAGCCAGCCACATGCTGGAACCTGGGGTGGCCAGCAAGGCAAGGTGGCTGTAGTGCCTCCACATTGAGAGTCCCAAGCTAGGAACCAAGGTCTCTCTAGTCCCCGCCACTTACTTGGCTTAATTGTGGAATGAGCAAGGCTTTGGATTCAGAAAGCCCCCAGGGGTTTGCTCAGTGGAGCACTGAGATGGGCTCCAGCTAATGCATTTCCAGGAAAGGCTCAAAGTGGGCAGGTGTGTGCTGTCAAACTAACTAACTAACTAACTAACTCACTGCCGTCAAGTGGGATCCTACTCATAGCAACTGCTCCTTGGGTTTCTGAGGTGGTATCACTACGGAAGTAGATTGCCCAGTCTTCCTTCCAAGGAGTGGCTGGTGGGTTTGAATCACCAGCCTTCTGGTTAGCAGTCAAGTGCCTTAGGCACTAAGCCACCAGAGCTCCTGGCATGTGCTATAAGAATGTCCATACAAATAGAACTCATAGAGGGCAAAGTTATGATAACTTCTTAGGCACAGTCAACCACCCTGATGGAGCAAGTTATTCGGCCTGTAGGCTCAGGACCATGGTTGCAGGGGACATCAAGCTCCTCTGGCATAATATACTACACATAACGTTACTCTACATCCTACTTTGGTGAGTAACCACTGGGGTCTTAAAAGCTTGCAAGTGGCCTTCTAGATGCAACAATGGGTCTCTCCTTGTCTGGAGCAAAGAAGAATGAAGAAAACCAAAGACACATGGAAACAATTAGTCCAAGGGACTCGTGGACCATGCGAACCTCAGCCTATATGACCGTGAGACCAGAACTAGATAGTGCCGAGCTACCCCTTCAACTACCCAGAAAGGGATCAGTGCAGGAGACCCTGGATAGAGTGGGGAAACAATGTGGAACAAAACTCAAAATCATAAAAAAGGCCAGGTTTACTGGTCTGATGGAGCCTGGTGAAACCTCTAAGACTATGGCCCTTAGTTACCCTTTGGGCCTGGAATTAAACTTCCTCCTGTGGCTTTCAGCCAAACAGCAGACAGGCATACAGGGTGAACATTACATCAGGTAAATACACCCTTTAGAATGATCAATCCTGGGAGAACAGAAGGGCAGTGTTTGCACAGGGAGATAGCTCAGGGGGCAGGAATGCATAGGAGCATAGGAAAGAAGGACACAGGGAAGAGGTAACTATAGGGTGGAAGTGGGAAGAGAGCCATTACATTGTGGGGAATTGCAGTCAATGTCATGAAACAAAATGTGTATGAACTGCTGTATAGAAAATGAATTACTCTGTAAACTTTCACCCAAATCACAATAAAAACTTAAAAAAAAAAAAAAAAAGTGGGCAGGCATACCCAGCACCAAGGAGCTTCAGGCCTCTTGTCCCTCTGAGGAGTCCTTAGGGGTGTTAGGGTCTTCCTGCCATCCCTGGAGGTTATGAAGCAGAACAAAAAGCTGGGATCTTGGGAACAAACCCTGAACACAGCAGGTCAGGGCTTCAGGCACCACTCTGCTTGGTGGCTCCTCCAGGCCCGTGATGCCTGGACCTGGGTGTGTGGTCACAGGCCTGGCTCTGCCCCCTCCAGAGAAGCAGCGGGAATGAAGTGAGTGGCCTTTGGAGGGTGAGTCCTCACGTCCCAGTCACTCCCCACGTGTTTACAGAGCACCTGCTGTGCCCCTGGCACTGTTTTCAGAGCTCAGTCACAGAAAGCCTCCTCTTTGGGGGCCTTGCGTTCTAGGGAGCCTCAGTGTCACCGGCAGGTAAACAAGGGCCACCTGGAGCACGGTCTCACTTGGGGACGCGCCCCAATGCAGAGTCTGACTCCACAGGTCTGGGGCAGGCCAGGATCGGCACTCCAAGTCCCAGGCCAGGGTGCTGGTCCACAGATTACACGCTGAGGAGCCAAGCCTTAGAGAACCTAAGCCTGAATCCCAGGCCAAGGTGTCAAACGTCTTTATTCAAAGCAGGACCTGCATTCCCATCACTATCCCTGTCAGCCTGCATCGTCAGTGCAGATATTTGGCCAATAATCACTCACAGTCACCCTGCTGTTGAGAGTTTACAAGGGGTTCTCCAAGTCTGGCCCAAGAAGCTGCATCAGCATCCCTTCAACTTGTTAGAAACAAAGACTCTTGGGTTCCACCAGGCCTATTAGATCAGAAACCCCTGGGACCTGTTGGGTAGGTCCCAGGAACCTAATGTTTAGCCCCCCCCCCCCCCCAGGTGATTTGGATGTGCACTCAAGTTTGAGGACTCCTGGTTTACAAAGCACTTTCATCTCATTAAAACCTCGGAACAACCCTGAAGGTAAAGCACGGCTGTTCCAATTTCAGCTTTTCAGGCTAGCCTACAGGGGGTCAATTAGGATGAGGCTTTTGCCTGTAAACAGAAAAAGCTGTGTATAATGGGCTACCATTTTCCTTACAAAAACGGGAGCAGGTACAACATATAATCATGTTGCTTTTTTTTTTCTTTTTTCTTTTAATGAAAGGATAAACCAAAAATTAAAAAATAAAGTTAACTAGAGGAAGAGGAAGGAGACAGGGCAGAGGGAATGGGACAGAAGCCAGACTTCTCTAAATATACCTTTTATTGTGGACTTGACTTTGGAAGCATGTAAAGTTTTACACAATTATAAAACAAAACAAAATTTTAAAGCAAGACCTAGAAATCAAAAGACAAATGGAACAAATTCACCAGGGTATATAGTTGGCAGCAATAGTCACACAAAGATGTTCTCAAGTGACTTTTTAGCACAGAAATGTGACTATCTCTTCCTCCTCCCCAGTGGGGCACACTCGAAGGACAAAAAGAACTACCCAAAAAGTTTAAACTACTTTCACTAATCATACTGTTAGCAATAATATGGGCTTTATTATTCTGGAACTATTATATACTATAGGGCAAAACAAGTAGTTATGTCAGCATCATTAAGAACAAAAATTTTGAATGTAAGGAAAAAGAAAAATATAAAATCAAGGAAGTTATGTAAGATCCCTTTAATCTAACACACAAAGTAAATTTTGTCTCTAAGAAGTATGTATCCATTAGGATTAATGACCAATCTGGTGACAGGGAGCACCTTGGGGCCCAGATTATGGCCTCTAAACATCCTTTTCCACTGAAAAGAACCAAGGCTCCTTGGAGAAATGGATGATTTCAAATCTAGGAGATCAATGTCCAAGGAGAACTAGAAATCTTATTGTTCCAGAAAACAAGGAAGCTATCAAAGATTACTAAGGTTGTGTTAAAAGGACTCAGGAGCCACTGGTGAAAAAAAAGAGACAATTTGGGCATTAATAAGGATAAATATGTTTAAATCCATGAGTTCATAATAATAGCCAAAATTAATATTTAGAAAGAAACCCATCAATCGCCTTGGGAGAATACCAGAGAACTAACACATTATTTTGAAAACTAGTAAATAATGGGAAAGAATCAAGTTCCATTTATCATTCAGCTAGTTGATGGAGTTTATCTCAGGAATGCAAGGTTACTTGAAAATTCAAAACAAATCAATGTTAAAAAAAAAAAAAAAGACCAGGTTTACTGGTCTGATAGAGCCTGGTGAGACCCCCAAGACTATGGCCCCTGGTTACCCTTCAGGTCTGGAACTGAACTCACTCCTGTGGCTTTCAGCCAAACAGTAGACAGACATATGGGGTGAACATTGGCATCAGGTGATACCCCCAGAGCAATTAATCGTGGGAGAACAGAAGGACAGTGTCTGCACAGGAAGATGGCTTGGGGTGGTGGTGGGGGAGCAGGAATGCATAGAAAAGAAGGACATAGGGAAGAAGTAACTACAGGGAGGAAGTGGGAAGAGAGCTGTTACATAACGGGGAATTGCAGTCAATGTTATGAAAAAACGTATCTGAACTGCTGTACAAGAAATGAATTTGTTCTGTAAACTTTCACCCAAAAAATACAATAAAAATTAAATAAACAAAAGAATCAATGTAATTCACCACATTAACAGAACAAAAGATAAAGACCATATGATCTTAATACATGCAGAAAAAGCATTTTTAAAAAATCTATTCATGATAAAAACTCAAAAAACTAATAGAACAGAATGTCCTTAGTGTAACAAAGTCATGTCCAAAAATTTTTAAAAACCTGTACCTACTTCTGAAAAAAAAAAAAAATCAAGCTGTTGAAAACCACAGTTCTACTCTGACACACATGGGGTTGCCATGAGGCAGGGTGAACTTGACTGCAAATGGTAGCATCACACTTAGTCCTGAAAGTCTGAACACATTCTCCCACCACTTCTAATGAACATCACATGGGAGATTCTAGCTACTGCGATAAGGCAAGAAAAATAAATAAAACACAAAAGAGATTGAGAGAGAAGAAGTAAAACTGTCTTTATTTGGAAATGACACAATTGTGTGCAAAGGAAATCCAAATGAATCTATACACAAAAAGGGGCTCTGGTGGTGTAGTGGTTAAGGCATCTGGCTGCTAACCAAAACGTCAGTGGTTCAAACCCACCAGCCACTCTGCAGAATAAAAATGAGGCAGCCTGCATCCACAAAGATTAGGAGCTCTGGTGGTGTAGTGCCTAAGGCACTTGACTGTTAACCAGAAGCCTGGCAGTTCAAACCCACCAGCCACTTCTCAGAAGGAAGGTTGGGCAATCTACTTCCATAGTGATACTGCCTCAGAAACCCAAGGAGGGGTCGCTATGAGTCAGGGCCGACTCGACGGCACATAACAACTACACACAAACAGTCACACACAGGATCAATGGATTCAGCAAGGTGTCTGGATGAAAGAAAGGTCAAGATATAAATATCAATTGCATTGCTATGTACTGTGAACAAAGAGTTGGAAAACAAAATTCAAAAATCAGTACCATGGGAGGCCCTGACTGCCACCAAGAAGAAGAGACGGGAGCAGAGGGTCTCCTTCGGACCCCAGGTCCCTGCGCTGGAAACCTCCTCGACCCAAGAAACCGAGCTGCAATGGTGGAGGTACAGTGAGAGGCCCCAGCAGCAGAGGCAGCAGCAGGCGGACACTGCACGGTGGGCTTTTGGACCCAGGAGCCAGAAAGCTCAGCACCTTCCAACAGGGGGCTTGCTGGTAGTCAGATGCCTCCACCTGTGCCTGACAGTTGAGTCTGCCAACCCACGGAGCTAGAGCCCAGCACTGCGGCTCGAAGCTCACTGGCTGAGTGGGGCGCTCTCGGCCTCATCACAGAGCTAAAAGGCTTTGTAACGCTTGCCAGAGCTGGGCAGAGACCACGGGCCATGAAACTGAGAGGCCAAGGGCCAGAGAGAGGCGTGCCTGTAGGCACTGCTGAAAAGAGGCTGCCCTGATTGAAGGCCTACATCCTGAGTCATTTCTGATCCTGAATTGTAACGTTACTTCAAGCCTCCACACCAAAACCAAACTCACTGCTGTCGAGTTAGATCCGACTCACAGCGACTCCTCCTTGGGTTTCCAAGGCGGTATCACTATGAAAGTAGATTGCCCAACCTTCCTTCCGAGGAGTGGCTGGTGGGTTTGAACCGCCAGCCTTCTGGTTAGTAGTCAAATGCCTTAGGCACTATGGCACCAGAGCTCCCGTTACTTCCCTAATAAACCCCATAATCGTGAGTATGTCTGTGAGTTTTGTGTGGCCAATGTAACAAATTAGCAAACTCAGCCAAGAAGTAGCAAGTGCCATGCAGGAACAGCTGGTGTCTGAATTGGTGACAAGGTTGGCATGTCTGACCTCCACCTCACAGGAATCAGCCTTGGGGTGACGCTGCTGCTGGCGAGTCTCTCTCCCCTTCATGCAGTGAGAGGAGGTCAGGCACTGCCGCCGCCCCATTTTTACAGGTAGGGTCAGAAGCGGGATCCATTGCAATGGCTCCAGACTTACTGTAAGAGAAAGAAGGAAGGGATGTGGGGAGTGAAACTTGATTCTCAGTTGGTTACTTTGGCTGAAGGAAAGTAAGAGGTGTTGTGCTACAGCTGAGAGGAGAAAGGCTGCCTCTGGAGTGGCCTGGAGGAAAAGTCAGGCTGATTAAACAAGACGATGATTGACGGGCTGGCCTGCTGGTCCAGCCAGCAATAGGCCCAAGCCCAGTGCGTGTGAATGAGAAGATAGTTTAGGTGTGGAGAAGAGAAGATGAATGCTTTAAAAGGGTTAACTAAATATTTCTCCTACCTAGTGTCATAAAAGGAGCTCTGGTTGCATAGTGCCTAAGGCACTTAACTGCTAACCAGAAGGCTGGCAGTTCAAACCCACCAGCCACTCCTCAGAAGGACGGTTGGGCAATCTACTTCTGTAGTGATAGTGCCTCCGCAACCCAAAAAGGGGTCGCTATGAGTCAGGCCGACTGGATGGCACGTAACAACAACAAACAACAGTATCATAAAAGGAGCTCTGGTTGCATAGTGCCTAAGGCATTTGACTGCTACCCAGAAGGCTGGCGGTTCAAGGTTCAAACCCACCAGCCACTCCCCCTGGAAGGAAGGTTGGGCAATCGACTATTGTAGAGCTAGCATGATGGAAACAACTAGTGGGTATGATAAATTACTGAGAGCGTCTACCACCACCCGCAGCCAGTACTTGATTGCATATGCTAACAGTGGAACTAGGATTTGCCCAGAAGAAGCACAGGCTTTTTGTTTCATGCCAGTAGCCTAACCCTGTGTGTGGAGTATTGGGAGCTCCCACTGGAAACCTGAGCCTCACCCAGATTCCTTCCAATGAGGAAATTTACATTTGACAAGACGTGGATATCTGCCCAGGATTGCTGGGAGAAAGGGAGATTTGCATTTGAAGGAAGGGCCTGTGGGGGTGGGGGGTGGGAAAGAAGGTTTAATTTCTTTGAATTTCAAGCAATCAGATTACTGTTAGATGCATCCTGACGGGAAAAGTCAGTGCCCACGAGAAGAACCCCTTTCTAGGACTAGTGGGAGCTGGCGAGTAGACAGCCTGGCATGCTCACTCATGCTCGCTGACCACCTGGGTGCACTCGAGGAGTGAAAGTGGGAAAGGCACCGCAATGAAGTGACAGGTTGACTTTGGACATGTGCCACTGGCACCTTGACCTAGTCCACAGAGGCTAGGGATGAGAAAGGGCTGGCTGGTCTGAAGTGCAGGGAAGTGTGTGGACTCCCAAGCTAGTACCCATTGACCTAGTTGCAGGACTAAGGATGAGCTGACCAGACCCCAACCAACTGAAGAGAAAGATATTTGATACTGTTGTTGTTGTTGTTGTTAAGTGCCGTCGCGTCGTTTCTGATTCATAGCGACCCCATGCACAGCAGAACGAAACACTGCCTGATCCCGCGCCAGCCCCACAATCCCAGCTATACTTGAGCCCATCATGGCAGCCACCGTGTCAATCCATCTCGTTGAAGGCCTCCCCCTCTTTCGTCGACCCTCCACCCTACCAAGCATGACATCCTTCTCCAGGGAATGGTCCCTTCTGACAACATGACCAAAATAGGTGAGACGAAGTCTGGCCATTCTTGCTTCCAAGGAGCATTCTGGCTGCACTTCCTCCAGGACAGATCTGTTAGTTCTTTTAGCAGTCCACGGTACTTTCAGCATTCTTCGCCAGCACCACAACTCAAAAGCATCAACTCTTCTTCGGTCTTCCTTATTCATTGTCCAGCTCTCACATGCATACGAGGCGATTGGAAATATCATGGCTTGTGTCAGGCGCACCTTAGTCCTCAAGGAGATATCCTTGCTCCTCAGCACTTGAAACAGTTCCTTCGCAGTTGACTTTCCCAGTGCTACACGTCGTCTAATGTCCTGACTGCTGCTTCCGTTGGCATCGATTGTAGAACCAAGCAACGTGAATTCTTTGACACTGTAAGCTGGTGTAAATTGCTGCGATTCGATGGAGTGGACTGGACTCTGCTTACGGATGCTGATGCTCCAAGCTCCAACAGAACAGAAGATTCTCGGACACAGGATGCTGGTCTCCTCTCTGAGCTGTGGCTCCACAGGGACAGGCAACTTACAAATGAGCTGTGTAAACTGGGAAGAGATAAAGGCATGAAGTGGCTGGCTTAGGCCCACGCATCGCATCGTGGGTATGTTTAGACTCAAAATGAGGGGGCAGGGAGGATCCCCATGGAATTGTTTCCTCTTTTCCTGATGGGTCTGGGGAAGAGAAGGTGGGGGAGATGCTGATATGATCAAATGATTTAGCTGTGAGTAATAACAGTTAATAGGGTTTTCACCGTGATTGTTAAACTGTAATTGTAGAAGCTGTAACCCTTGAAGAGTGGACTAAGAGGAGGCGCAGCTGGACTGGAGCCCAGTGGCTAAACCGAAAGTCCCTTAAAGGTTTTGCTCTGCTGATACCTCCTGAGGCCCAGAGCAAGGGGATAATCTTTTCTCCGTTAAATATTATCAGCAGCTGAAAAGGTGAAGCCAAGACAAACTTCTGGAGAACCTAACCAGATCAGATGGGCACCTGCAGCAGACTGGGATGGCTGGTACCTGCGTAAGCTCACCCTGAGGGTCTTTGCCCTGCTGAAGGACCAATTATTGATAACTGTTTTGGACTGGTAAAATGATTGGAGGGAGAAGTTATTACTTTAAGTATGAAAGGGCCAGTGGGTACAAGAGCCAAGGGGTGGCCTGCGGTGCAATGAGTTACTTACTATGGCCCTTCTAGCCAGTCTTTGTAACTCCCACCAGATGAGTGGGCAGGACTATGCAAATGTGAGGTGCTTGTTGCCCACCAAGGGGATTGGATAGTTTGCTAAAAATGTAACAAGATGCGTATCACCCTTGTGGGGGTGGGACCATACAAATAAGATATATGAACCCTAACGTGGGGATTGGTCAGTTTTGCCATCCCTTTAGGCTTAATGCGAGCAGTCCAAGAGGTGGAAAGGGGAGACT
>NW_006921625.1:13449996-13452297 GCF_000298275.1 Orycteropus afer afer | reverse complement strand
AAATCCTCGCAACAGATGATGTTGAATCAACTGAATATCTATCTATCCATCTGTCTATTTATGTGTCCATCGTGACAGCTCAGTAAAAGTTTGTGGAGTGAGTGTTGCAGGAGGAGGAAGCTAATACTATTATATTAGTGCATTTGTTATCTTAACTGGACTTTACTATGAAAATATAAGTGAATGCTTTACTGCTCACCAATCATTTTACATTCTTGTCTCTTTAACTAAACTACAGTATAAGCTCATTAAGGGTATGAACAGCCTTTTACCCTTCTCTTGAACTCAGCAATGTCCAGCACAGCTCTAGGAACTTAGGAGGGGAGGAAGGAAAGGAGAAAAACACAAATATAAAAAGGTAATATTTATTCAGTGCACACTATGTCCCAGGCACTATCCTCAATAGTTTACATGGTTTATCTCATTAAATGTTTACACCCTGAAAAAAAAAGAAAAGAATCTCTCTATTTTATGGGCTCAGTGACATTTTATAAGTCCTCCTGTTCCTCTTGTTTATTTCCCTTTGGGCTTTGTGGGTTGTCAGTAAAGTTCCACTTGAAAACCCCTGCCAGTGTCCTTTATGCCAAAGGAAACAAAACAGGACCCGCTTTGCCCACGCTTGGCCAGAAGCTGAGCCGGGCCCAACGTGGGGGTGAGGAGGTGCCAGCCCAACATGGTGCCAGCCCAGCTCTGCAGTCACTGGTTCTCTGACCTTGGACAACTTACTTCTGTTCCCTCCATCTGTAAAATTCATTCAACATTCATTCCACAAACTTTTACTGAGCTCTCACTATGTACCAGGCACTGTTCTTGGCCCTAGAAATACAGAAATGAACCAATGAGGGCAAGATCCTTGCTCTCATGAAGCTTGCATTAGGGGGTGGAAGGGAATAAACAAGACATATGATTCAATAGACAGTATGGGTGTCACAAATGCTAAGAAGAAAGCAATAAAGCAGAAAGAAACAACCAAGATGTCCTTCACAGGTGGATGGTTAAACACTCTGGACTGTCCCTATCATGGGATGCCACTCAGCAACAAAAAGAAATGAACTGTTGACACATGTCACAGCTTGGCTGGATCGTAAGGGAATTATGGGCATCTCAAAAGCTCATGTGCCCCGCATGCCACTTATCTGTCCTCAAAGATATCAAAATTATAGAGACAGAGAACAAACTAGTAGTTAGGGGTTAGGGATGATGGAGTAGGGGAGAGGGGAGGGTGTGATTATAAACAAGTAGCACAAGAGAAAGGAGTCCTGGTGGCACAGTGGTTAAGCGCTCGGCTGTGAACCAGAAGGTCGGCAGTTTGAATGCACCAGCTACTCTGTGGGAGAAAGATGTGGCCGTCTGTTTCTATGAAGATTACATCTTTGGAAACCCTATAGGTTTCCAATTGCAAAGAAGGGGAATTCTAGAACACTTAATTGTGCTCATGTGGAACCTGTACACAGACCAAGAGGCAGTCGCTATAAGCCCTAAGAGGATATTGCATGGTTTAAAATCAGGACAATTTTTCTTTCTGAAGAGTTGGTGGAAAATATTACCTGTGAGATCCCACTTGTCTATGGCGAGTTTTCATTCCTTCCCCTGTCCTCTAGATATATATATATATATATATATATATATATATATATTCCTTTTATCTTCTTTCTCAAAATGGCAGCTACGCACACCCTTCTCTGCCTGGCTTTTCTCACTTACTGGATCTTGAAGACCCCCCTATCAGTCCATATACGTATATCTCATCTCTTTTCATCTGCTTCTTGTTGCAGTTGTTGGGTGCCGTGGAGTCAGCTCTGACTCACAGCAACCCCGTGTCCAACAGAACAAAACCCTGCCCAGTCCTGCACCATCCTCACAGTCCTTGCCGTGTTTGAGCCCGTTGTTGCAGCCGCTGTGTCCATCCATCTTGTGGAAGGTACTCCCCTTTTTCACTGACCCTCTACTTTACCAGGCATGATACCCTTCTCCAGACACTGGTGCCCTCTGATAACATGACTTCTCCATTCTCCATCCTCACTTCTAAGGAACGTACCAGCTGCACTTCTTCCAAAATGCAGATTTGTTCTTTCTTCTGGCAGTCCATGGTATGTTCAATATTCTTCACTAACATCATAATTCAAAGGCATCAATTCTTCTTCAGTCTTCCTTATTCATTGTCCAACTTTCACATGCATATGAGGCGATTGAAAATCCTATGGCTTGGGTCAAGCACACCTTAGTCTTCAAAGTGACATCTTTACTTTTCTATCTGTTTAGTATTCTGTATGCGTAGACCGTATCTTTTTTTTTTTTTTT
>NW_006921625.1:13442553-13448671 GCF_000298275.1 Orycteropus afer afer | reverse complement strand
GGAGGGGTCGCTATGAGTCGGGGCCGACTCGACGGCACACAACAGCAACACTGTGATGCAGTGGGTTGTAAACAAAACTGTGTAGTGTGCTTGGCAAAATGTTTCATCTGAATCTAACAGTGAGGAAACTGTCAGACAAATTTAGATTGTAGGGCATTCTCCAAGAACTTGCCTGGACTCTTGCATGGCTGTTGCAGACCCTCCGAGGAGCCTGCCAGGCACGCCATCCCCCCTGGAAGGAGAAACACACACAGTACACACAGATGGGCCCTCTGTCTCTGCCCTTTCCGTCCCTCCTACCCTGGGCCTGAGCCTCTAATCCACGTCTTCTTTCAATTTCCTAACCTCGGGCCAACATCCCTTCCTCCTGCTCCCTCTGCAGAAGCCTGAAGCTGCTGCCGGGTAGAGCAGATGGTGGCCCTGTTCTCCAGGCCGGCCGCTGCCTGTCCTGTGCGGTGGTCCTTCAGATGGCCCCAGGAAGCTGCGTTCAAGAGGGGCTTCTGGTAGGCAGCAGGCCTGGGGCCTGAGACAAGGAGCACCTGGACCGTGAAACAGTGGTGGGACATGAGGCCTCAGGCGGGTTGGGAAGTCAGCCTAAACCCAGCAGTGTCTCCTCACCCCAGCTGAACCAAATTCAGCACTAACTGAACTAAACTAAAGCTTTTAGTAACTTTTCTATTCCTGCAAAGCTTCAAAGAGAAGCCAGAAGATGAAAAACCGTAGACCTGGAAGTTCTAGTTTGCATTCTTCTCAGTGTGACGCCGCTGGGGGCAGACAGATCTGAGTTTAAACCCTAGCTCCTAGATACACTGGGTATGATGGGGGTAAGTTCCCCTCTTGTTTTGGTTATCTAGTGCTGCTCTGGTAGCATAGTGGCTAAGACACTTGCCTGCTAACCAGACGGCTGGCGGTTCAAACCCACCAGCCACTCCTCGGAAGGAAGGTTGGGCAACCCTACTTCCGTAGTGATACTGCCTCAGAAACCCAAGGAGGGGTCGCTATGAGTCGGGGCCGACTCGACGGCACATAACAACAACAACAGTGCTGCTCTAACAGACACACCACAAATGGATGGCTTTAACAAACAGGGATTTACTCTCTCACAATTTTGGAGGCTAGACGTCAGAGTTCAAAGTCCCAAGCTCTAGGGGCTGGGTGAAAGCCCCTTGACTTTGGCCTTCAGCTCTGCCCCTTGCTCCTGACCACTGGAGCTAGAGGTGTCTCTTCATTCAGGCAGCTGCTGGCTGTTGGGGCCGACAAGCCCAAGGTCGACAAATAAAATGGCATGGTTTCAGTATTACCACATGACACAGCAGGCCACTAGTTCAAGTCCAGAGACAGTCCCAAGATCAGCAGGGAACATGGCAGGCTGCTAAACAAAGACTCAGCTACATGTAGGATCCAAGCCTGCCGAAAAGCTGCCAAGACCATTCTCAACACTTCTCCCTGTGTACTGGAAGCAGACCACATTCCCTAAGGAATCTACTGCTCCAGTAGATTCCACCATGGACTTAATGACCAACCTCACCATGGGGAATAACTACATCCAGCTGCCCAGCCACTCAAGCAGGCCCAGCCAAGTTGACGTATAACCTTAACCACCACACCTCTCTAGAACAGAGGTGTGGCGGGAACGGAGGGCGCGCTGCCAAGAGGGTGCCAGTTGAGGCACGGAATGACATTCTGAAGTATCACTAACATGAGAGGCACCTGACTGAGGCAGATGGGCAAGGTGGTGTGGGGGGGGGCACTATCAACCGTTATCAACGTCTATTCATCTTGAAATTTGGGCGGGGAGGCCCAATTTAGAGATTGCCCTGGGCGTTCCTGACCCTCCCTAGGCCTCAGCTCTAGGCCTCAGTTTCACCCACTGTAAACTGGGGATAAGAATACCAACCCCAGGGATTGCTGTGACAAGGCATGTCGAGGGTTGATCACAGGGCCCAGCACGTGGTCAGTGCTTGATACGTGTCTTCATGCTGCCGTTCATCTTCGGTCCGGGTCTCCAGAAGCGCAGCAGGCTATTTACTGAGGGACGGAGGGAGGCAGGGCCAGCAGTGAAGGAAGCTGGGTCAAGAGGAGCTTTCAGGAGAAGTCCAGTCTCAAGCTGACGCCACGAGGGCCCTCGGGCCTGAGCCGCACCACAGATGTTGTCCGCCTCAGAGACACCAGTTCTACCGGCACCTCCCCACCCTTCCTCCCCCTCCCAGTGGTCCCCACAGGAGGAGCAGGGGTGGCCAGGGACGAATCTTCTGGTTTCTCCTGACTATGGGCAGTGTCTGTCCTCAGAAACGGCCTCTAGCCCCAGGGGATTAATTCCAGGGAACACCACCTGCCCCCTCAGCCGGTCCCTGGGAGGAGCCTCGCTCAGAGAGGCTGGGAGCAGACACTTCCATCAATCAGCCTCCCCAACGCTGGCCCTTCCTCGCATCTCCCTTGCTCTCTTCTTCCCTTCGTGACTGGGACTACTTCTCTGTCTCCCTGTGTCTCCATCTCTACTGGTCTCTGCCCCTGAGTCTTTCTGTGTCTATCTGTCTGTCTTCTCTCTCACTCGTGTTAGTCTCTGAGTTGTTATCTCGGTCACTCTCGGTCTCTCCGTCTCTGTATCCATCTCCCTCATGTTCTCTGCCCCCTGTTCCACTTCCCTTTAGTGCCCCCCTCGCCCCCAGTTTCTCTCTCTGCAAAGAACTGCATAAACCTCAGCCCTCTGGGGAGCCCGGGAAGATGGCGCTTGGTGACTCAGGCAGTGAAGCAATCAGTGGCTCCTGCAGCAGCCTGGGCCGGAGGAGCCTTCCATGTGGTCAAGTAGCGTGTTTGTCTCTAATGCGTTCCACATGGAGCAACGACCAGCCCCAGAGCCACTCTCGCCCAGGGGCCCTTCCTTCCAAGGACCTTTGCTATTGAGAGCTTCTGGTCTTGTGGACAACAGGGCAGGGATGTGCAGAGTGACTGCTGTGTCTGAGGCTAACTGGACTGTCTGGGTTTCTCCCAGCTTGTCCAGTGCACCTGGAGGCTGGGATGGTGCAAGGCATGCTGAAATGGCCGAGGCCCATGGGGAGACCCTCCTCACAGACACACTCGATGCCTAGGCTTTCACTGGGACAGAGAGCAGAGGGTGGTCCGGGGACCTCTTGCCTGGCCCTGCCCTCAGGCTCTGCTGGCTGAGCATAGCTGGCCAGGACTCAGCAGGCAGGGTTGGGTCATGCTCATCCCTCTGCCCCACCCTGTGGCATCCGCTCCACCTGGCCCAGTGGGCAAGAGCCTCAGGCCTCTCTTAGCAGCTGATGGAGACCTTCCAATTTCACCCCTGGGTCATTTCCAGTTCTCCAGACGGAGACCTTCCAATTTCACCCCTGGGTCATTTCCAGTTCTCCAGCCTTCTAGGCCCCGTTTTAACTGAAAGGGGGTTGGCACAGAGCTAACCAAGAGCTCCCAGCCCACCTCCTCCCCCACGAGCTTTTTATTCTAAAGCCATCCTGATGCCAGTCCCAGGCAAAGGAGCCAAACCCAGCAACAAGAAAGAAGATCAACAATAAATAATGTCAAGGTCTCCGTGGATTTTGACCCTGGGTCCTTGTGGGTACAGAAGGGTCCCTTTGCTTGACTTGGGCCTGGCCTGTGACAGAAAGCGAGCATCCAAGTCTCCCAAGTCACTGGCCGAACTACAAAGTTCTGCAGTGGCCCGGGGCTCACTGCAGACTCCAAAAACAACAAGAGGGGTTGAGGTTGGAAAGTGTAGTTGAGAGATTTTGCTCATGTTTTTGTAAGTGATACACAAGCATTCACTCAAGTAAATGGAAAAGCTTAGATGGTTTAAACACATAGCGGAGAGTGGGGGCAAGATGATCCGACAGCTGTTGGCTTAATCCCCCCTCTCAGGGCCCGGGCTGTGGGCACCACCGTTTTCAGAATAGACTTTGTCCTCATTGGAGCTGGACCTGAAGTGGGTGTTGGGGCCATTTCTGGGGGCTCACAGGGGCCTCGATGTGACTCTTCTGCGTCATACTTTTGAAACTTCTGGTAGGCTGGGAAGGAATTTTTTTTTTTTTTTTAAAAATCATCTTTTTATTCTCTTAAATGGAATTGATTTGAGCTCTCTGTCCATCCCCGTTTGTCTGTGCCTAACAGGTGTGTCTCTGTTCATTCCTCCTACCCATTCTACACTGCCGGGGTCTGAGTTCATGATCAGCTGGTTAGTGGCATGGAATCTGTTTCTGTTTTCTCTTAATGGAGCCCCTGGTCCTACGAATTAAACAGACATTTATAAAGGGAAGTATTAGAGACCAGGAATTCAGGGCGGTCACTCACCTGCCCAGAGACTCCTGGTGGTCTCCAGCCATAGTGGAGACCACCTCTGCCTGGGAGTGCTCAGTGGTGTGCTGGTAAATGTAACAACAAACAAGTTTTACTCACAGGGTCTCAAGGGAGGAAGATGAAAAGCCCTTATCTGTAGCATTTGCCAATTTCTGTGGTGTCAATTTTTCTAAAAAACCAGTGGCTGTCGAGTTGACCTCGACTCACAGCAGCCTTCATGTGTCCCCATAGAGCTATGCCCCACAGGGCTTTCGATGGCCGATGTCTCAGAAGTAGGTCACCAGACCATTTTTCCTAGGAACCCCTGCATGGACTTGAACCTCCAGCCTTTCGTTAGTGGCCGAATGCTACCACCATCTGTCGCACCCAGGGGCTCTATAAATACTCCCTCCATGGCAGCTGATCTCGCCAGTGTGGTGTCACTGAGTATGGGTGGGGAAGAGGTGCACACGCCGGACTCTCGGCCTGGCGCGCGGGATCCAGCCCAGCACCGGTGTTAGGGGGCACAGACAGATGGCCTCTTGGCCAAGGAGTCCCTCTGCTTCTGCTGTGGCTGCAGCCCCCAGGGGTCTGGATGCTTTTCCTCTTCATTCCTGTTCCACCTCCCACCCCACCCCCCTGACTCCCAGCAATTCTAGAAACTAGAGGGTCAACAATCCTCATCAATCTACCAACTGTGAAGCCAGCCAAAGTAACGTGTTTTCTTCCTTTCACAGAACTATAAAACAAATCAAATGAATTTATTGCTTTGTTCCAGATACATAAAAAGAAAATACCTACTTGTTATTTGAAAGTAGAGAGAGGAAAGGAAACGGCCGCTAAGGGGACAGGCCCCACGGGAGTGACAGGGGCAGTGTCCACCCAGCTTGAGGAGGTCGTGTGGGGTCTGTGGCAGCAAATCAGTGGGCCAGCTCAAACCCTGGGAGCAGAGAGATGGAGAAGAAGAGGGGAGACCACTGAGTTTGGGGAGTCCCTGGTTAGTGCAAACTGTTAATGCAGTCACTGCTAACCGAAACGTGGGAGGTTCAAGACCGCCCCGAGGGGCCTTGGAAGAAAGACCTGGCAATCTACTGCCCAAAACTCAGCCATTGAAAACCTGTGGAGCACAGTTCAACTCTGACTGGGGCACCATGAGTCAGAATCAACGCAACAGCAACTGGTTTCTACTGAGCATGGGATAGGGCCTCGGGGAGGGAGACCACACACCATCCGAGGGGCTCTAGGACACATGACACGATTGGCCACTTAGGACAGTGATATACATAATTTTATGATTTTAACATAAATATACTTAAGTAATTATGCCTTTGAATAATGGTGTTGGAGAAGAATGTTGAGTATACCACGGACTGCCAGAAGGATGAACAAATCTATCTTGGAAGAAGTACACCCAGCATGCTCCTTAGAAGAGAGGATGGCCAGACTCTGTTTTACATGTTTCGGGTGTGTTTTCAGGAGGGCCCAGTCCCTGGAGAAGGATGTCATGCCTGGTAAAGGAGACGGTTAGTGAGGAAGGGGAAGACCCTCAGTGACATGGATTGACATAGTGGCCGCAACCATGGGCTCAAACATAGCAGTGATTGTGAGCATGGGGCAGGACGTGGCAGTGTGTCATTCTGTTGTATACAGGGTTGCTAGGAGTCAGAAGTAACTTGACGGCACCTAACAACAAAAACACGTTGTGAGCGAATATCAGTATAACCAGGTGTGATAGTTGAAGATGTGTCAACTTGGCTGGACTCCAGTTGTGAGTGGTGGTTCCCATGATGGATCACATGACTGGGTTCTGAGCGGCTGGTCTGCC
>NW_006921625.1:13438452-13439525 GCF_000298275.1 Orycteropus afer afer | reverse complement strand
GGCTTCTACACGCCTATGAGCTATTTACCTAAGATAAATCTCTCTCTCTCTCTCTTTCTCTCTCTATAAATATATATATACACTTTGCTGGTTTTTGTGTTTCTCTAGAGAACCCAATCCAACACACCAGGTAATACCTGGGTATGCTAAGCATCATGAAGGTGATACGTGCAGGACTAAACTCCGGAGAAATCTGATCTAGCCTCAGATGCTTGGCAAATGTTGACTGGATTGAGCCAGTGAGCAACGGCCCAAAGTCTCAAGGCTGGCTGTATTAGGGCAGGAACTGGAACCTAGAGCCCTAGCTCCAAGACCTGAGCCTCTTCTAGCACACTCAGTGGTATGTCAGTTGATGTCCAGAGCCATGCTCAGGGGCATGAAAGTTCTGTGGTTAAGAAAGCATGGCTTGCAAGTCTCGTCCCTGCCCTACCTGACTGTGACACACTGGACAAATGTCTTCAACTCTCTGTGCCTCTGTTATGTCCCAGGTCATGGGCAGGACTGCTGCTATTGTCAGCTGCCCTGGAATTGGCCCCCATCTCATGGTGACCCCATGTACCATGAGACAAAACACTGCCCCGTCCTGCCATCTCCATGATCTGTTGGGGATCAGACTGTTTTGACCCACAGGGCCGTTCTTCCTGCTGCATCTTAGTCTGGAAGCACTTCTGAAACCTGTTCAGCATCCTAGCAAGCCTCCGCTGACAGACAGGTGGTGGAATCGAACCCAGGTCTTCTGCCTGGAAGGTGACAATTCTACCATTGAACCACCACAGCCTCAACAGCAAATCCACACCTTTCCTTCAACCCTTTTGTAAACATGCCTTCAGCCAAACTTGCCCTTTAACTTTGGCTTGCTGCCCTGCCTTTGTGTTCGCTGCCACCGATTTCCACCCTAAAAGTCCTTGTCACCTGTTATGGATCAGGACTGTTCCAAGGAGTAAAAGTAAACAGACAGAAGCTGACTGGAGTGGGCACAGCTGGGTGCACAGCCACCAACTCCAGGGGCAGGAGAGCTCCAGGCTGAGGGCTTCGCAGTGTGAGCCCAGGGCACTCGGTTTGAGGGAAGTATG
>NW_006921625.1:13377039-13438092 GCF_000298275.1 Orycteropus afer afer | reverse complement strand
TCTGCAGAGTTAGCAGCGGCATCTTAGAACGTTTTTCCTCAATATTAAAGAAAAGAAAGAAAAAGGTCCAGCGAATTAACTCCATGTCTTAAGAAAATACCCTGTGGTTCCTCCAACCCCAACTTGAGCAAAACTGGAACATCAGAAAATTCCTTCCTTCTGCTGCCTTGCTCAAAGTCCCTTGATGGTGTGATGCCTGCTCTATCTCCCCACTGCCGCCATGATGGTGGACGGGCGGCCGTGATGGTGGACAGGCGGCCATGATGGTGGATGGGCGGCCATGATGGTGGACGGGCGGCCTTGCTTGAGTTTCTTCTGAGGCTGTCTCAAAATAGATTTCATTGATGCCTTCTCTGCTTGTTCCCTTCCTCGAGGTCGTAGCCTCACTGGGGATGCTCAGCAGGGGCCCTGTGGAGAGGGACCAGCTACCAGCCTGACTGTGAGGTGAGCTACCAAAGAGTCCATTTGCTTTTTCATCGAAACCCAAATACCTCAGACCGAGCACCTGTCATTGTCTTCTAGCAAATCCTTTGAACTTGGCTGCAAGTTAAACCACAGAGTTTCATTTCTCGGTGGTTGCGATTTGCATTCCCTCCCCCCACCCCATTTGCTTCCAAGAAAAGCCGTGTCCCTCCCTTCCTACCCCACCTCCCAACAAGAAAAGAGCTGGAAACAAGAGCTTCAACAATGCCCTTCCCGGGCTCTGTGTAAACACGGTGGGGAGGAGAAAGCCTCCGGGCCCCTGCCCTCCTCCCGTCTGTCTGAGCTCAGAGGGAGGCAGGCAGAGGGGGCAGATGGGTACATCCAGGCAGGATATATGTAATTAGCATCATCATTTCTTTGTGTGTGCAGAATAGATAGCAGAATGCCACCACCCACATGACGCTTTGACAAATGTACTGTCACTCATTGTCACAAACAATTCAAAGGGTCTTTTAAAAGGGCCTACAATGAGCAAAGAAAAGAACAGGAAAAAAATAAGAACCAGAGTGACAATTCAGCCTTGAGTTGCAAAGTTACTTGAGAGTTGCTCTGGGGACGGTGAAGCCAAAGAGACTTGGCCCACCCTTCTAGCCAAATTTCAGATGACTAGGGCCTGGTGGTCATGGCGCTGCAGTGGTGCATCATGGGAAGAGCTCCACGTCCATGGTCAGAAAACCAAATACCACCGAGTCCCACATGCAGCCGGCACAACGCCTCAGGCTCTCACTCTTCCCATCTGCCTACCAGGCACATTGATAGCAGTCTGTCTCCAGACTTGTAGTCGTCTCAGAGGACAGAGAGATCACTGGAAGGTGCAAGGCTTTGGGGTCTGTAGGGGGCGTTGTGAATGGAGGCTTCAGGAAACTGCAGCCACAAAGGTAGGGCCGTTCCTGAGGTGGATCCAGGGGGTGGGAAGCCCCTCTGGCCACATCCTGCCACACCGAGCCAAGCCCTCCACAGCAGCAAGCCCACCCTCTCCTCAGGAAGCCCAAGCTTCATAAAGTAACCCTGGTAAAACCCAGAACCTATGTGGTCCAGTCTCAGAAATATGGCCCAGCGTGTTTTCCTCGTTTCCTCCAAACCCTGAAGGAGATCCAAATTCTAAATTCTGGAAAATTATTAAAGTCCCCGTATCTTCCCCACCCAACTCCCTCACCCTCATCTGCCATGCTCATACCTCCTCTTTCTGCTTTCTCCCCTACCCCACCCCCCCTTTCCCGTAGCCTCCCTATAGAAAGAACCTCCCTGTTAGTGTGTATGGGGTGGTGTGACTGGGCTGGCAGGTGGGAGGCAGGGGAACCTCCAGGTTAATATCTGTCATTTCACTGCAATTTTGTAGGATGGGGCCCCAAAAGCTCTCCAAGGCCCCAAATTAAAAGTTAATGCAAGTGTGAAACCAAACGGTGCCTTTTCAGATATTTTTTTCTTTCTCCTAAATCTTCCTTTATACAGAATAGGCAGCTCTGACGATGTAGTGCCTAAGGCATTTGACTGCTAACCAGAAGGCTGGCAGTTCAAACCCACCAGCCAGTCCTCAGAAGGAAGATGGGGCAATCTACCTTGGAAACCCAAAGGGGGTTTGCTATGAGTCAGAATCCCACTTGATGGCAGTGAGTTTGGTTTTTGTTTTGCTTTAAAATCTTTAATTTCCCACCTTCCTTCAGGGTAGAAATGAAGATTTGGGTCCCTGTCTTTCTTAAGATCTTCCAAAACAAGCTTTAGAGTTCAGCAATCCAGTCCCAGGGGATGTCTGGATCCCTGTACAGCATCCCGGCAGATGACTGCAGCCTCTGCTTGCTGCCTCTTGTAACGGGGAGGGAGCTCTGCTAGGATAGTGCCTAAGTCACTTGAACTCACCCAGCCACTCCTCAGAAGCAAGACGGGGCAATCTACTTCCATAGTGATACGGCCTCGGAAACCCAAGGAGGGGTCTCTATGAGTCGGGTCTGACTCGACAACACATAACAACAACAAGAAGTAACGGGGAGCTCTCCCTCTGTTTCCTGAGGATAAGCAGTGTTTGACTTCTTCCAAAGAGTCTCAGGCCTTCTCACCACCTCCAAACCCTTCCCATTCCACAGCCTGACTCCCAGCAGTGGATCTCAAGGTACACTTTCAAGCTCCCGCGATGGGAGAAGACACAGACCTAAAACTTTAGGTCTGTGCACGTGGCCAGTCACTGCTTGATCTCTTTGCTAATATAACTTCAGCACATGCAGTTTATTGTACAAAGTCCTGCAGTTTTTTAAGTAATAAACTCACATCAAAGCATTGTTATTAAAAAAAAAAAAAAAGCATTGCTTTTAAAAATGAATGAAATGAACAAAACAGCCGCCTCCCACTGTGGCCCCATGGGATGTCTGGGGTCCTCCCAGAAGGCCCAAACCACAGAACAACAGGCAGGCGGGGGGGGGGGTGCAAAGGGCAGAGGAAGTCCCTGGAAACCTCACCTTCCTACTGGGACTGCTTTGGAACTGTGGGGACTGCAAGGGGGGGCACAGCTGCCCCACCTGCCCACTCAGTACCAGCTCTGTCCTCCTCACACCTGAAGCCAGGGAAGCGGCTGGTCACCTGGCTCAGACCCGGCAGTTCTAAGACTGGATGCTCAGAAGCAGGTGAACATGAAGCCCCTTGACTACAGGACCTGGAGAGGGGGCAGCAAAATTTGGGGACTCCCCAGATTGGTGTCCAGGGCCTCCCAGGTCCCTCCTCCTGCTGGGAGCCTGCTGCTCCATCCATCCATCCGTCCATCCATCCATCCGTCCATCCATCCGTCCATCCATACATCCGTCCATCCATCAGTCCACGGCTCACCAGCTCTCCCATGAGCCCGAGCTGGGAACTTCAGGAAGGCTTTTGGCTAGTTACCGTGTTGTTAACCATTTGAAGGTTCAGTCCTCCACTGCGAGGAGTCTGGGAGCCCAGGCATCCCGGACGCCACGTGGGCAGCCCTTCCCTGGAAAACCATTCATTGCACGCCAGGAAAAACCACGAAGGGCACAAGCCGCTCTTCTGAGGGATGTCCTCTGAACCCTCTCATGGGCTGGAGATGGGGAGGGGACAACCAGCTCACTGTCTTCCTTCTCATTTTCCCTGGAGTCAGACACTCCTGTCCTTATTGCTCCACTGAGAAGTCTCCCACGTTCACCAGGGACCTGATGGCCACCTAGGGACCTTCTTCCTAACCTCCTTGCCTTTGACTTAGCCACAGTTCTCAAAACCTGGCTCAGGATACAAATGGACCCATCTCCAGCTTTGGGACACCCGCCACCTGGATCTGCCACTCACCTCTCTGGCTGGCCCCTGGCACATCTTCCTCTGGGCCTTCACGTGTGGGTGCATCTGAGGCCATCACCTTCTCCTGCTCTGGGAACCCACCCACGTTTGAGACTTTAATCATCCCGATGCCATTCAAACCTAGCTCACTGGTCCTGAGACTCTTCCCGGGACCATACAGCATGGGGAGTGTCAGGGGAAGGAGGGTGGCAGTGACAAGTGCTCAGCCCAGGAGTCAGGAGTCAGACCAGACCAGGAATCTGCTACCTTTCCCTGGAGGCCTTGGGCAGACCTGACAGACCTCTCTGTGGTTCAGTGGCCCCATAATAATAGGGTTGCTATGAGTCGGAATCAACTTGGCAGCACAGGGTTTTAGGTTTAGGTATGTATTTATTGGATCCCCCATGGCACAGAGGGAGCTCTGGTAGCATAGTGGCTAAGACACTTGTCTGCTAACCAGACAGCTGGCGGTTCAAACCCACCAGCCACTGCTCGGAAGGAAGGTTGGGCAATCCTACTTCCGTAGTGATACTGCCTCGGAAACCCAAGGAGGGGTCGCTATGAGTCAGGGCTGACTTGACGGCACATAACAACAACAACAACTGTCTCGGATGGGCAATCCTACTTCCGTAGTGATACTGCCTCGGAAACCCAAGGAGGGGTCGCTATGAGTCAGGTTTGACTCGACGGCACATAACAACAACAACAACAATGGCACAGATGGTTAAGAGCAGCTAACCAAAAAAGCTGGAAGGTCAAGTCCAGCCAGAAGTACCTCCAAAAAAAGGCCTGGTAGTTTACTTCCAAAAAATCAGCCACTGGAAACCCCATGGAGCACTACTTCTTACACAGCTCCACCCTGACACTCACCGGGTCGCCATGAGCCAGAATCGACTCCATGGTTGGTGATGGGTTTGGTTTGGGGTTGATCCTTCAGAAGTAGATTGCCAGGCCTGTCCTCCCAGGTGCCTCTGGGTGGACTTGCCAATATTTTGGTTAGGAGCCAAGCTCCACCATTTATGTCACCCATGGACCCTGCAAATTTAGTAAAGGTGTACCCAAATGTTCACGTCTACCGTTCATGGTGTTTGACCTCACCACCTAGGAAAATGCAGAGAAATCTCCCCTCAGGGACGGGCAGGGACAGCCCTCTCGGGAGCTCAGGGCCTGAGTCTGCAATCAGCCGGCATCTGTGGATATAAATATTTACCACACAGGCTGCAGCCCTGTATTTCTTTTCCATTCTTCTGTTGAGGGGGAGAGGGGGAGCCGGGCGACATGTGGACCAAAAGCCACGTTCTTGAGAGGCGTCCTCGCCTTGGAGACCAGTGGGAAGCACATTCCTCTCCTGGGAAACATCTCCATCAGAACGACATCTGGTGCTCTGAGGCGATGCGTCTGCCATAACTGTTTTAAAAACGGATTTAGATGCTTAAATAAGAAGGAAACAGCTTGCCCACATTGCAGGGCCGCGTGTAAACTGTGCTGGAGTTAGACGGGAAACAGTCTCTTCTCCAGATACTTGGAACTAGCGTTTGGCTCTCCCTGGTGCCCTTGCTCATCCTGCAGAGGACGGGGAAGGATACAGAATGGCTGCGTGGCAGCCTTCTCCCGGGACACAGAGTCACAGTTTCTAGCCATAATGGCTGCAACCTGCCTCAGCTGAAATCTGGACCAGCCTGGGGTCCTGGGCTCACAATGGCCTGGTCTCCTGCCCTTGGCTCCACCAGCTGTGAGCCCCAGTGACCCAGGGGGAGTCCTTAGATGCCAGTGAAATCCCATCCACCTCCCGCCGCCTTTGAGACTGTCCACAGGCACCCAGGCCTGGCAATGGCTGACAAGCGGGAAACGTTAACTAGCTGCCATGGAGTGGACTCCCATTCATGGCGACCCCGTGTGCATCGGAGCAGAACCGTGCTCCGTAGGGTAAACTGCCAGGCCTATTTCTGAGGTGCCTCCTGCCTTTGGGTCAGCACCTGAGCATGTTAACTCCACCAGCCAGGGATTCTGGGCCAACAGTAGGAGTGGGGCAGAGAAGATCAGGCCACTTCCAGTTCTCCCTACTCAATGATTTTGTAGAACTCACAGGTATAACGAGGGTGGCCCGAGGGAGGCATCTGCCTGCTGAGCCAAGTCCAAGGTTGGTGCCAGATGAAGGCCCTGGTGAATCACCCCCACCATGAGGCTGACCATTGCGTCACACACTCACCCCTCACCCTCAAGTCCACGGTGCTGGCTGGGCTGTGGGGAGTGCAAACTCAGAGATGGTCCCTGGGCGATTGTTACCCTCACTAGCCTCTGCTATTGCAGGTGGGTGCACATGGAGTCAGGAACGAGGCCTCTGCACTCCGCAGGGAGACCGAGTCAGGTCTGGTGAGCAGAGCCTCCCTCGAGCTGAGCACCCCAGCGCAAGGCAAACCTACTGGCCCTCACTCAGATGCCCCGCAAAGGACAGACTCCCAGGTAGTGGCTTGAGCAGCTTTGTACTTGCCAAGCTTTCGATGCCTGTGGGAGTCCACGGAGAGCCGTGGCTCTGCCTGAGGTTCTAGTTCATTTCCATCCGCTGACTCCGCCCCTCCCCGGCTGTGCACGTGTTTCCTCCCTTCCCTAGCCTGCACCCACTTGCTGTGCACAGTGAGCTTGTGGGGAGAAGCAACTAGAAACCCTGGAAGCTGATGGTGCAACAACACTACACTTAAATAAGGCAAATTCTAGAACATCCGCAGCCAAAATGAAAGTAGCCAAAGTCAGCATGAGTCTTGGCTGCCGCTGGCCTCGTGGTTGGCTAAGCGCGTGAACAAAGCATGCTCCCGGATACAGAGCAGGGCCAGTGAATCTGCTCCCGGCTCTAACACATAAAGGACATGTGTCCTCGTCCCCAAATGCAACGGGCAATTTACCTGGTCACTCATCCTTTGGAGTTATGGCTTAAATGTGTCACCAAAAACTATGTGTTGTAGATCGTAATCCCCTATACCTGTGGATGTAATCCCATTTGGAAATAGGACTTAGTTTTGTTGGTGAGACCATATCAGGGCAAGGTGTGTCTTCAACCAACCACCTTTGACACACACACAAACAGGTTAGGCACCAAAGGGAAGATGCACAGGCCACATGATGATCACCAGGTCACCAGGGACCTGGGGAACAGTGGCCAAAAAGAGACAAGGACCTTCCCCCCACAGCCCAGCAAGAAAAGCTTCCCCTAGCACCAGCACCCTGGATTCTCTAGCCTCCTGTAAGAAAATACATTTGTTTGTTAAATCCACCTGCCTGGGGTGTTTCTGTTACAGCACCAGATAGCTAAGACAGCTGATACTTGGGACAAAGCAACCAGGATGTGTGCTCAGAGATGGGCACAGCCAGGCAGTGTGTCCCCCGGGTCCCTGCCTCAGGGCTGGTCACTGGTAGGGCCCTCATCTTTCAACCAGTGGCTCCCAGGGCAGGTTCATGCCTTGTTCATCCCCCACGTTCCTGCATCTGGTGCTTGGCCTGGGAAGTGGCAGGCACTCATTAACATCTCTTGTGTGAGAAGATGAACATTTGTACCCATAGCCCAGTACCCCACCCCTGGCCTAGGCTTCTCTGTCCTGTCCAGGCCAAGGATAGACAGAAAGGGAGCTGGGTCAGAAGACGGGGGTCAGGCCTGTCACTCGCTTTGGTTCTCCCATCACTAAAGGGGGAGTAATCCCTCCTCTCCTACTCATGCTTTGAGGGAGAAGCATTTCCAAAAGGTGCTTTGCAAGTGAGATGCCTGCCATCCAGTGGGGGGAATCCAAAGGAAAGAGAGAGCAAGGCGAGGAAATGAGCCACAACTGACACTAGGAATCTGGGCAGGTCAGCATAGGGCATGGAAAGGTGTAATTAACGACCGCAAAGTCACAAAGGAAAAGATCACCAGGCTGTGCTCCTGGCACCGGGGAAAAAAAGATCAGGGCACAAACTGGGGAGCTAGCAGATATCCTAGATGTTAGAGGCCTGTTCCAAGGCCATAGAGAATGGTGAGGTCTGCAGCCAACTGGCAATTCACACATGCACTGCCTCAGTCATTTGCACTGGAAGTTTAACACAATGCTCGCCCCTATGGCCTGCTGCCCGGGGGTTTGAGGCCCCTGGAGGTTCCACTGGAGCGGGGATCATCATGCCTACTTTATTCCCCACAGTGCATCTCAGCACATCAACACAGTGCCTAGCACAGGGTAAAACCAGTTGCCATGGAGCGAACTGTGTGTCAGCGCAGACCTGTGCTGCGCACAGCTTTCAAAGGCTGATGTTTTGGAAGCAGATCACCAGGCTTTTCTTCTGAGGTGCCTCTGGATGGACTCAAACCTCCAATCTTTTGGTTAGCAGCCCAGTGTGTTACCCATTTGTACCACCTAGTGATGCAACTCACTGCCCTCGAGAGGGACCCGACTCATAGCGACCCCTCCTTGGGTTTCCGAGGCAGTATCACTATGGAAGTAGATTGTCCAATCTTCCTTCTGAGGAGTGGCTGGTGGGTTTGAACCGCCAGCCTTCTGGTTAGTGGTCAAATGCCTTAGGCACTACACCACCAGAGCTCCTATGGTATGTTGTTGTTGTTGTTATGTGTTGTCAGGTCGGACCTGACTCATAGCGACCCCTCCTTAGGTTTCTGAGGCAGTATCACTACGGAAGTAGATTGCCCCATCTTCCTTCCGAGGAGTGGCTTGTGGGTTTGAACCGCCAGCCTTCTGATTAGCAGTCAAGTGCCTTAGGCAGTACGCTACCAGAGCTCCTACCCAGTGACTAGAATATGATAATTTAATCAACGAGTAGATGGACTGACACAGGGATGAGAGTAAAAGGCTGGCTGGAGCTTCTATCTGGCCAAATGGATTTCCCTCCACTTCAGACACACTTTTGTGATTGACTCAAGTGACTGGGTTATGTACACGCCTCAGTTCGGCAAGCAGTGGCTGCAGGCAGCCAGGCAGGGGCGAGCGGGAGGAAGTGGCGTGAGCTCACGCTGGTAAAAGGCAGTCGTGGTTAAACTCGTGCAGCTCGGCGACCCACCCACCAGTGTTTGCAGGCAACTCTTAAGGAAAAGGCTTTCTGTAGACAATCTCACTAACTGGCCGTTTCCTTTATAAGAAGAACAACACCCCAGAGGGCCTCTGAGCCTGGTGTGAAAGGGAGAAAGGAAGAAGGGCCCCCTCGCCCACCTCAGGCTGGGGAGCCTGCCCAGCTCAGCTCTCCAGGGCAGGACTAATCCATGGGACCCCTCCATCACCCTGCCTGCAGTGGGTGGAACCCCATCCCTGCACCTTTCCGGTCGGCACCCCAGAAGTGGAGCTGGAGCAGCCGTGGCGCACCGACGTGCTCAGATGCACCCACCTTCCTGGCTGCAAGTGGGAGTTCTTGGGCGGCAGGGCACCTGGGCGTCATTCTCAGCATCTCTCTCTTACGCCCAGGTTCTGACGAGGGGACAGGAGACTCAGGAGGCCTGCGGGGGAGGAGCTGGGGGAGGGTGGGGATCCCCTATTGGCGGGGGTGTGTATGTGTGCGTGGCATTTCCTGTTTCTGATGAGTGCCCTGCTGGGTGACTCGATTCTCAGCAGTGAATGGTTCCCCAAAGGCCGACCTTCCCCAGCCCCAAGATGGGAGGAGGTGGGGAAAGTGAATGGGTGGGGCTGGAGCTCTGGGGGACGGCACAAGAGGCCGTACCGGGAGTGATCAGCTGTGACTACGAGCCGGTTAGCCCAGAACCGAGCCAGCACCTACATTCCGTCCCAGTGTCAGTAACTCATGCCCTGTCTGTCTGAAAAGTATCCTGCTTTGATGGATAACTGAGGTCACCTCGACATCTTACGTTTCTTCAAATGGGAAAGGCTGGGTTGGAAGAAATGGAATGAGGTTGGTTGCTTTGTGAAAACAGAAGTTTAAGCTCTGTGAACAGGCTGGGGTGGTCCTGCATCAGCAGCCCATGCTGCAATGGCCCGACTCCTAGCAGAAGCTGCCGAGGCTGGTGCTGGCCCTGGGGTCCACTCTAAAGAGTTATTGGGTGTGTGGGGGGGTGTGCACAAGGCTGCTTTCACAGCCCCCACCGAGACAGCAGACTCTCAAACAGCGTTTCCTCCCCTGGCTGAAACCTCAAGCTTGAAGTCAACCAGTGTTGCAAAGGGTAGGAATCGAGAAGAAGTGGGCTAAGGGAGAAGGGGACCAGCAGCCCACCAACTCCATCTCTAGAGCCCCCCTGGAGCTACCCTCCCATTCAACACCCCATTGCATTGCCATGGGGACCCTAAACAATTTCCCATGTCATCTTTTCTTCCCGGTTGCTGTCTTGTTTCTGTAAAGATCAACTATCTGTGTTGCATGAAATGTCACGGATTGTGAGTCAAACCAGGACTAAGCCAGGCACAAGGAATAACAATTACCGGGTGATTACACTCACACACAGCTCCCCCCAGTCTTCAGAGGCTGTTAGTGATTGTCTTTTCTCCAGCACTGAACTTGCTGTCAAGACGTATAGAACCCAAACAGCGCTTGACGGCAGTGTCCCCAGCGGCCTGAGTCCATCCCGGCCGCTCAATCTGGAGTGGATCTGCAGAGTGATTGTGAGGCTGGCCTGACCCTGACCCCCAGGCAGAGACTTAAAAAGTAAAGTGCTTCCATGTTTCACCTGTGGCCTCACACCAAGTTTAATCAAAGCTACAAGATGCTGGGTGTTCAGTGAAGGAACCTTTCTGCCCCCTTTGTGTCTGCGTGTGAACTGAAGCCTCAGAACTATTTGTTTTTTTTATGGAAGATTAGCCATCATGCAAAACTTACTGGTCAAGCAGTTAATAAAATACAGAGATCCCGTGGAAGGGTGGTGCACGCTTCAGTCCTCGCAAACAAAGCAACTATCAGCCCAGCTGGGCCCGACAGGGAGTCCCTCTGCTCCTTCAAGCGGCGGCTCTGGCCTTCCAGGGGCTCATGTGTTGTAAATTCTTGAAGCTCTTTTAGCCGCAGTTTGGGCATCGGGCGGGTCTTCCTCCTCTTCCTCGGTCCGCTTGTGTTTTAAGAAGAAGTCAGACTTTAAGAAGCGGCTGTAGCTGTCATACTTCATAAGATTGAAGATCTGAGGAGGAAAAGAAAACGAGTTGGAAAGCTGAGACTAACCCAGGTCACAAATCATCCTATCAAGTGCGTATTAAATACTTAGCATGAGCCAGAGAGTACAGCCCCACACAGGACACACAGAAAGCAAGTGCCAGGAAATCACGTGGCAGGCAGAGCGGATTCCCGGGATGTCTCTCATCAATCTGAGATAGGCTCGTGGAATACCCAGCTTAGAGCCAGGGGCAGACACATCTTTAGTTTCCACTGAAGTACAGATTCACACAGCACCGGCTCATGCCCTGTATCAGACGCCAAGCAGTGTCCACTTTATTCCTATAGGTGACACAGGGACGTACTTCTCCAAGAGCCTGAGATGCAGAGGAGGACGGCTACCAATCACTGACACTGTGGTGTCATAAGTCACTGCCACACCACCTGCCAAGGTCAAGCCCCCCAGGAAGGATGGCATCCGAGACCAGAGACAAACTGCTATTATGCCAAGAAACAATGTGGGACTTACTCAGTTTGGAGGGGGGAGGGTTTTATGGTCATTTCCTGCTGTGGGGCTGGGCCCCAACTCCTGGGACAGAGGGGCATGGTACCCAATAAGCAGTTTCACATGTTTTAATCACGTTAACAGTGTGGTGAAACCCATGTAAAATTGTTTACTGCAGATCAGTAAGTAAGTAAGCACGAGTAAGGCTGTGTTTGCCTTGCTTTCTGGGCACTCCAGCCCTGTCAGGGGTTGTACATTTGAAAAGAGGCTTTGATTCTGCAGGAAAGTGCTGTGGCATTGGAAGAGAGACAGATGCCAGCCATGCCTAAAAGCAGCATCTTTGATGTGGTGAGAACATGTGAACTTGTTCAGTACAGTTTAGTAAGGCCATGCTGCTTTCTGGGTAACCTGACATTGTGGGGACCCCGTGCACAGTGGAACCAGAGCAATCGATTCGTGATCACAGGCTTTTCCCTGGCCAATTTTCAGAAGCAGGCTTCAGGCCTTTCCTCCTGGTCTCTTCGTCTGAAGCTCCGCTGAAGCCTGTTCTACATCCTAGCTGCCTGCAAGCCTCCACTGACAGACAGCTGGAGGCCCCACAGGTGCCACACTGGCCAGGAAGGGAAGCGGGTCTCCTGCCTGCCAGGTGAGAATTCTAGCACCGGCTCCCATGGGGCCTTGGGAACAGCCTCCAGTCAGCTGCAGACTGCAAACAGCTGCGTAATCAGACGGGCTGAGGAGCACGGTTCTAACACAGGGAGCGAGGAGACCCTGACCTAGCCTAACCTGACCACATCCCTGGGCTGTCACCTCTGACACCGCCAGTCCTCCACGGGCTGTCCCCAGACACAGCAGACTCCTCTGGTTCCTCTCCACTCTCCCTAACCCTCCAGCCACGCTCCCTGCACCCGCCCCCCATTGCTAAGCCATCCATCCTGCCCCTTCGTCCCACAGACCGAACCAAAAACTAAACCAGTTGCCAGTCAAGTTGATTCTGACTCAGCAACCCTACAAAAGGGGCAGGGAAGGGAGATGCAAAAAGGGAAGGAACTTGCTTGCTGCCAAGGAGTCAGGGATTGAACTGTGTCCCCACAAATAAGTGCTGTGGATCCTCTAAGCCTGTGCTTACAGTCCCATGTGGGAATGAGTTGTCTTTGTTGTGTTAATGAACAGGATTAGTATAGGGTGTATCTTGGGTCAATCTCTTTTGAGATCTAAGAGATGAAACAAACGAGCAGAGCACAGATGGGGGGTGATGCCAAACCAATGGAGGTCTCCACGGAACCAGGACAGGAGCTGAAGAAACAAGACTTTCCCCCAGAGTGGACAGCGAGAGAAAGCCTGGAGCTGGCGCCCTGGATTCGGACTTTCAGCCTTCTAAACTGTGAGAAAATAATGTGTTTGTAGAAGCCACCCACCTGTGGTATGTCTATTACAGCCTCACTCAATAACTCAGACACGGGCACAAGCTCTTCTGAGAAACCACTGACCACTTCTCCCTTCTCCCCCTCTCTCTCTTTTTTCCTCTTAACTTTTAGGGTGTTGTGCAGACTATTGTGGGGGGCTAAGAATTCACATTGTGCATGCTGGGCCCCAAATCACCTTTAAGCCAATCACCACACTAACACAGACTCAGCAAAGCGGAAAGTTCTGAGGTGCCTAGAACACTGTGCGCTGCCAAGCCGGGTTATCACATGGATGCTAAAACCCTGACGTCTTGAGACCCCGCCCTCTCCCCCCACACACAAACTATTTTGTAAATTAAATGTCTGATGGATGCTAAGGACTCAGACATCTGCTTGGGGGATGGGTGGGCACTTCAGGGCAGAAGTGACATCTTTAGAGCTTCCATTTTCCAAGACCGCTTTAGCCACAAGAGGATGCTTGGGTCATTCTGCTAAAAGCCGAGTCCACAGTCCAGGGGAGAACAGGACTTCTGCCTTCTTCAAGGAGCCCTGCTGGTGTAGTGCTTAAGCGCTGAGCTGCTAACCAACAGGTTAGCAAACCCATCAGTTTCATGTTCCATTGTCGGAGGGACAAACCCATCAGTGCCTCCGCAGGAAAAGGGACTCGTCACTCTGCTCCCTAGAGGATCACAGCCTGGAAAACCCTATGAGGCACATCTACTCTGTCCTATAGGGTCACTGAGTCGGAGTGGGCTTGATGGCACAAGGACAGCATCCTGGTTACCTAGAGGCTGGGAAAGGTCCGTGCTGGAATTCTAGCCTCCCCGTGGGGAGACCAGGGTCTGACTGCCGGCCAGTGCACCCCACACACAGCTAGCCATCTGCCAGTGGACATGTGTGTGTTGCTATGACAACGAACAGGTTTCGGCACAGCTTCTAGACTGAAACGGACTAGAAGGAGAGGCCTGGTGATCCACTTCTGAAGATTAGCCCCACGGATCACAGGAGTCTGACCCACAGCGGGCCACGGGGAGGGCGCAGGACCGGGTGGCGTTCCGTGGCGTTGTGATGGGGTAACTGTGCACCGGAAGCCAACTCCACAGCAGCTAAGGAGACCCACACACTGGTTATCTGTTTTGTACCCACCCTGTCACCCTAGGTTGGATTTGCTAAGGTCTGGAGAAACCATTATGACAAAAAGTACAAAAATCATAGCCAAGAGCAAGTGAGGTGAGGAATGCCACTGTCGTAGCGGTGTTGGCTACACGCTGCCCTTGAGGGGTTCTGTGATGGGCGGACCCTGTTCCCTGGGCTCCCAGGCAGCTCCCAGCCCAGAAAGACCAAGGCTCTAGGAGCGGCACCCTCTTCTTCCTCAGATCCCAATCTCAGTGTCTCGGAGCTGCACTGCAGGCAGCAGGGGCTTGAGAGGAAGGAAGCCCCGGCCTGCGGGACTCGTGTGCTCAGGTCACTTCACATGTGCGGCAGGTGAAACAGCAGCTCCCCAACCCCCTAGGGTGCGGGAGAAGCCCCTACGAGTGGGAGATGACTCCAGGGCACCTAACCCTAACAACAACTGCCACGGGGGCCTCCCCCAAATGCACCTAGCCAGCGTCCCTTTCCTTCACCACCTGCATCACTCAGCCCTTCCAGGCACGAGAGCCCCCAAGGAAACTTCCAGATGGCCACCTCATTCAAAGTCTGGGCTGGATGCCCCAGGTACGCCTCATGGAACCCGCCTCCCCAGTGCTCCTCCCACACCCGGCCCCACAGCCCACGGGACCCCCCACCTGAGCAGGATGCGGCGTCTTGTCTGAGCCCTCGCGTGGGAGCGGAGCATCCTGTTTGCCTCTGAGACTCCTACTTCAAAGGAGGGAAGAAGCGGGCCCAGTGGTGCCCCAACGGGCGGTTGGGAGGGGAGAGGCCACCTCAGCTGAGGAGAAAGCAGGGAAAGTCACACCAGGAGACCGAAGGGGCTATGGGGGTTCCAGGAGACTGCAGGCGCTTCTCCCGCACCCCAGGGGGTTGGGGAGCTGCTGTTTCACTCGCAGGCACGTGGGAAGTGACCTGAGCACACGAGTCCCGCAGGCCGGGGCCCCCTTCCCCTCCAGCCCCTGCTGCCTGCAGCGCTGCTCCAAGGCACTGAGGTTGGGATCTGAGGAAGGAGAGGGTGCCGCTCCTAGAGCCTTGGTCTTTCTGGGCTGGGAGCTGCCCGGGAGCCCAGGGAACAGGGACCGCCCATCACAGAGCCCCTCATGGGCCGCGCTTAGCCAACATGGCTGTGGAAGTGGAGACGGCTTCCCAAATGCTCGCCTAAGAAACCGGCCACAGAACTACGTGAAGGTACTGACCACAGCCTTGTTTATCATGGATCCCACGCCTTGACCGGGCGCCAGTAAAGGTTTACCACGTGAGCCTAAGAAACCACCCATGGGCAACAACAGCAAGGGGCTGGAGACATGCGTCGGGGCGGTGCAGGTCCTGCCCAGAGTGGTGTCACACACCCAGCACCATGCACCTGGCACCACGATGCAGTCTCTTGACGCACCCAGCGCCATGACACAGCCTCTCATTTAATCCTCCTATAATGTCCTGGTTTCACAGATGAGGAAACTGAGCTCAGAGGCCCAGTGCTGCCCACTGTGTGAGCGACAGAGACGGGATGTGAAGGCTGGCCGCTGGGTCAAAGACACACTCCTAAGCAGTATGCCTTCCTGACACTCGTATGGCAGAATGATACGCATCAGCTGTCATTAAAAACAAGATCTGCAGAGAACACATGTACAAGGCAAAGGTATGTGGACGTGAAATGACCAAATACTGCATTTCAGAACTGGACCCAACACCAAAAACAAGGAGTCCAGATATGTTCATGTGTGTGTGTGTGTGTGCGTGCACACACAAATAGGAAATGTTGTTGGGTGCCAACTCATAGTGTGCTGTGTGACAGAGCACAACTGCCCCACAGGGCTTCCTAGGCTGTGATCTTTGTGGGAGAAGATTAGCAGGTTTTCTCCTGTGGAACCACTGAGGGGGTTAGAACCGTCAGCTTTTCAGTTAGCAACCAAGTGCTTAACCACTGTGCCACCAGGGCTCCTTAAGTAGGAAATAAATACCCCCAAAGGTCAGCTTATTGATTCTGCCACAGGAAATGCAGTGGTTCTATGGGTCCCAGATGGTTCTACAAAACCAGGATTCCCTCACGAGGAGAACTGACCTCACTCAGGACTGGACTGTGACTACCCGTGACCAACACGGCCTGACTCCTCAAGACATTTGCAGGGAAGAGACAGAAGAAAGTGGCGCCCACCCTGGTGTGGGGGAGGGGAGGTTCAAGGTAGGCAGGAGACACGGGAGAAAAGATAAAAGCCAAAGCAGATGGCCAACCCGAGGCAGGAGGGACGGGCAGCCAATGATGCAGAAAACCAAGCTGGCAGCTAAGCTGTGTTCTGTATCTTGTCTTCTTTTTTGCCAAGACAGCTGCATCCCAGAAGGGCTCCCGGCTCTGGCAGCCCCCATCTGTGAGCGCAGGCTGGACCGTAAACCATTTACCATCATTGCCTTGGGACCCAATTCTGCAGGCGGGACTCTTGGTGAGAACCAAGAAGGGTGCCTCCCTGCAAATGTGCCCCCACCCACAAGGGTCCCGAACCACAAAGTCCCTGTACCACCAGGGTGCCCCTCCCTCTCCGAATCCCAGACCACAGGGAGACTGACAAAGACCTGCCTCCAGGTATAAGGTGTTCAGGGTGCACTGCTTCTAGTAGGGACGTCCCTGCTGAAGGATGCTCACCCGCAGAGAGTGGGGGCTCACCCACAGAGAGATGGGGGCTTAGCCCTGTAGGGAATAGGGGGCTCACCTTCAGAGTGGGGTGCTCACCCACATAGAGTGTGGGGGGCTCATTCACACAGAGTAGAGGGTTCACCTGTATAGAGAGGGGGGCTCACCCACGCAGAGTAGGAGGCTCACCTGAGCAGAAAGTGGGGATTCCCCACGCAGTGTGAAGACCTCACTCATGTAGACTAACAAGCTTAACTTGGCAGCATTTCCTCCCTGTCTCAATTAACTGCATTTCAAGCCTCATAAACATCTTAACACTTCCTAGAAGCCAAGTGCATGAAGACCTCAACTAAACCTGAATCTCCTCCTCCCCACCTTCCCAAACTCTCTGCCACGTGATTTCCACGGGGAACAAAGAGAAAAAAAAATCATCCTTTCATGCAGCAGAAAGTTTGATCGATGAGATTGCCTATTTGCTTCAAAAACTTGGTTTAGTTTTTATAGGAAAATTATTGAATGAGGGCGGCAGCAGTGCTGCCCCGAGGCATGCTATAAAATGTGTTCTCTACACACGTGTACATGTGCACACACACACATGCTACGTACAGTCCAGCCTTAGTATTCAGATTCTGTGTTGACAAATGCGCCTACTCACTAAAATTTATTTGTAACCCCCAAATCAATACTTGTCACACACTCACAGTCATTCGGAGACATGCGCAGAATGGCGAAGAAACTGAGTGGCAATAGATCCCAGCTGAAGTCGAACAAGGTGACACTCCATGTGGTGGTTAAGTTTGTGAGTCAACTTGGCTGGGCCTGGTTGAGTGGCTGGGCAGCTGGATGTAGTTATTCCCCACGGTGAGATTGGTAATTAACTCCACGGTGGAATCTACTGGAGCAGCTGGGATGTGGGCTGCTTCCGGTATATAAAAAGCAATTTTAAGGACGGTCTCCAGCTGACGGCATGCTTGAACCCTGCATGTAGCTGGGTCATTGTTCAGCAGCCTGCCATGTTGCCCTGCCCATCCTGGGACTTTAACGGACTTGAATCAATGGCTGGCCGTGTGCTTTGGTAGTATGGGGACTGTGCCTTTTCACTTGTTGACCTTGGGTTCATCATCCTCAGTAGCCAGCAGCTGCCTCTAGGTTCAGTGAGCCAGGAGCCAGAGGCAGAACCGAAGCCCAAGGCCTAGAAGCTTTCACCCAGCCCCTCGAGCCTGGCATCTGGAACTCTGGACTTCTAACCTCCAAAACTGCGAGAGAATAAACTCCTGTTTGTCAAAGCCATCCCGTGTGTGGTGTTTCTGTTAGAGCGGCACTAGGTAACCGAAACGCTCTGCCTTCCTGTTTCCGTTCTCAGCCTGGAAATGGCTGTCTCTCTGGCCAGTGTGGTGCCCATTCTCACATCTTCGTGTTTTCTGTGGGTGAGAACGGCTCCTCACAGTGCTGATGTTGTCGGTGTGCCTCAGCGCAAGAAGGCTGTGAGGTGCCACTAGGGACTGAATCACGTTGCCAAAAAATTTGTGTTGTGCATCCTAACCCATTTCGGGACAGGGTTTCCTCTGTTTGGGTAATGAGGCCATATCAGCATGGGGTATGTCTCAGGCCAGTCACCTCCGAGGAACAAAAGGAACAGACTGGGCACAGAGAAGAGCAACCACAGGCCACGTGGAGCCTGAAGTTCACCCAAGAACTGAGGAAACAAAGGTAAAAAGAGACAAGGACCTTCCCCTCCAGCTGGCACCCGAAAGTCAGCCTCCTAGACTCCTGAACTGTGAAAAAATAAACTTGTTTGTTAAAGCCACTCACTCGTATTTGATACAGCAGCACTAGATAACTGAGGCAGAGAAACTGTCAGCTACTAGCTTCATCCAGGCATGAGGTGGAACAGTTCAATGTGAATTAACAACCAGAACAAAAACCAAACCCACTGCCATCAGGTTGATTCCGACTCGTGGCGACCGCACGTGTTACAGAGTGGAACTGCACTGTAGAGTTTTCCTGGCCGTCATCTCTATGGAAGCGGATCACCAGGCCTTTCTTCCAAGTACCTCTGGGTGCGTTTAAAGCCAGAGCCTATGGGTTAGTGGTCCAGTATAAACTGCCTGCACCACCCAGTGAATCAACAGCATATATTCAGTCGTCTTTAAACAGAAATGCACATAAAATAAGATGATGTATTGACAAAAACATTGTGACCAGAGGCTCACAGAAATCTAGCCTTGTTATAGACCAGACTAAATTTCCCCTGAAAGCAATGCTTCAGGCTGCTAACTCGGCGTTTGAGGCAGTTTCTAGAACATAACTGCTATGAAAGATGAGAACCGACAGTACTTCCACACCTGCGTGAGTGGGTTGTGGGAAGAAGCACACGTCTCTCCCTCTGCCCTTGGACGATGCCATGACGGCAGAATCGGCCGGCCCTGAAGAGGCTGCTGGGGCAGGGCACAGGTGGGGTGTTCCCACCCCAGAGATGAGGGGTGCCTCTCCCTCCTCTGATGTGGGGTGAGTGTGTCAAGAGGCGGTCTCAGGGCAGGCTGGCAGAGGCAGGTGAGAAGACAAAGCCACTTAAGGCAGCCCTCACCCCAAAGCACCAGGGCAGCCACCTGGAGGGTGTGCAGCCCTGAGGGGGCTCCAGCTTCCTAGACGGGACTGTCAGAGATGGATGACATGCCAGGGAGGGGGTCAGAGCGCCAGGAGGAGGCTGGACATGGGTAGAGACAGACAGACCCTCTACTTGGGGCAGAACGCCCTCACAGGTCCATGGGTCATCGGGCTTGGGTGGGGCTCTGAGCACTTTTTTCCAGAGTCTTTCACACTCAAACCCAAACCCCCAATGGCATGCTTTCTACTCAGAGGAAGGCCTTTTATCTTTGCTTCTTGCCATCATGAGGAGAGCTAAGTGCTCTCTGGTGCCCAACCCTCCCCACCTCTTCCCCTAAACACCATTGTAAAGTTGTAAAAAATCTCAAAGTATTTCTAATCCTGTCCTTCACGCCCCTCATAGGGCAAATGCTGTGGGAACCGTAGGGAGCCACCTTTTCTTCCATTTGAACTGAGCACCACAGCCTGCCATCTCTGGCTCTGATGCTGGAAAATGCCCATTTCTGCACTGGACTTACTCTCTGGGAACCAATGTCAGCTGGCACCCACAAGATGGAAACACCCAGATTGCCTGCACCAGCTCCGCCCCACGGTCCAGCAGACGGAACTGTGAGGAGCTTGTGCTTGGAGAAATAAGGGGCCAGGGGAGGAGAGGACCCCACACGATTCCTGTAGGCAGGGCTGGCCCTCCCCAACTCCAGGTCCTCATCAGCTGGCCCGGCCCTTATTTCTGTCTCAAAGGAAGAATTTCTCTTCTTGACATCCCTGGGTGGTGCAAATGGTTGAGCACTCAGCTACTAACCGGAAGGTTGGAGGCTCGAGTCCACGCAGGGACCTCGGAGGAAAGGGCCATTGATCTATTTCCAATACAACCAGCCACTGAAAACCCTATGGACCACAGCTCTACTCTGACAGACACGGGGTCACCATGTGCTGGATCAAGTCCATGGCGACAGGCTTGAATGCTAACAAAATTCAAAGAAAATACTTTGCTAAAGAGGGGCCCGATTAATGGTTCTTTCCTCCATCCCAAGAGGTGGCTAGGAGCACTGACACTCACTGAAGTCTTGTTTTTAAAGCATCAGAGGTCTCCCTTTTGTCAGTGCAGAGACTGTCTGCACTCTGCCTTTCTCCGACTAGACGTTAGCACCGACTCTGAAGTCTGGGTGAGGCTTGACAGCAGCACACAGAATTCTGCTTTAAAGCGTGGGCACTGGGATCCCCAAAATTTACAGAAGGATAAGCACCCCTCCCCACTCAGAGCTGTGCACAGAGAAAGTGGCTATCCAACGTTAAAGTTGCCTTTTGAGATGATCCTGACCTTTCTATCTTCACAAATCTCGCTGTTCCACGGGAAACAGATCATTGCAAGCTTTCAAGCAGCCATCTAAGGTACAACTATTGGTCTCCTCTCGTCTGGAGCAAGGAAGAGTGAAGAAAAACAGAGTCATCTGGAATCAATTAGTCCAAAGATGTGATGGACCACAAAGACTTCAGACTTCATGACTCTCAGACCAGAAGAACTAGATGATGCCCGGCTACCAATGCCAACCACTCAGAAAGGGATCAAAATTGGAGATCCTGGATGGAGTGGGAGGAAATATGTGGAACAAAATTCAAAAACACAAAAAGACCAGAATTACTGGCCAGATAGAGACTGGTGGAACCCCTGAGACTACAACCCCGGCTTATCCTTCAGGCCTGGAAGTCGACTCACTTCTGTGGATTGGTTCTCAGCCCAACAGGAGAAAGACCTACATGCAGAGCACCTACCCCAGGGAGATGCAGCCCTTATATCAATCAGCCATGAGACATCAGAGGGGCAGCATTCAAACACAGGGGAAGCTGGACAGATAGGAGGGCACAGGTAAGAAGGGCACAGGGAGGAGTAGTCACATGGAAGAGAGGGGAGAAGAGTTTTTTATGGATGAGGTTTGTAATCAGGCCGTGAAATCAAATGTGACTGCTGAGAGTAAAACAAATCTGCTTTGTAAAGTTGCACTCAAATCACAATTAAAAAAATAATTAAAGAAAAAAAAAGAAAGATGTGTAAAGTGGGGCTGAGAAACTTGTAGGACCAGGTGTTTGTTTCAAACCTTGCACATGCACAAACTCCAGTCACTGAGCAGATTTCAAATTCTAAATTCCAAAGAACTAACAACAAAAACAACTCCTGGTATTAATAACTCACTATAGCAAGGTTGAGGAGCTCTGGTAGCATAGTGCCTAGGGCACTTGACTGCTAACCAGAAGGCTGGCGGTTCAAACCCACCAGCCACTCCTCGGAAGGAAGGTTGGGCAATCCTACTTCCGTAGTGATACTGCCTCGGAAACCCAAGGGGGGTCGCTATGAGTCGGGGCTGACTCGACGGCAAATAACAACAACAACATAGCAAGGTTGCAGGACACAATGCTAATATGCAAAAGTCAACTGCTTTCCCATATGCTAGCAATGAACAATTGGAATTGGAAATTAAAAACATAGCACCATTCACATTATTAGTAGGTAAAAGAAACAGCCACAGCCATGGAATTGATTCTGACTCATAGCGGCCCAGTAGGACAGAGAAGAACTGCCCCATAAGGTTTCCAAGGCTGTAAATCTTTACAGAAGCAGACTGCTTCATCTGCCTCCCACAGAGCAGCTGGTGGGTTCGAACCACCAACCTGGTTAGCAGCCGAATGCTTTAACCACCGTGCAACCAGAGTTTTTTTTTTTTTTTTTAAATACTTAGGTATAATCTTATGAAATACATAGATGATCTATATGAGAAAGACTACAAAACTCTGATGAAAATAATCAAAGATCTAACTAAACAGAGAGAGAGTCAATGTTCATGGAGAAGAGGACTTAATATTATTGTCAGTTCTTTCCAAATGGATCTGTGGATTCAGATTGTTTCATTAAATTGTATCAGGGAACGGTCTGGAAGGGCACACACTATAACGTAGTTACCTCTAGAAAAGGAGAGGGAAGAAACAGGGCCCAGGGGATTTTAACTTTTCACTTCACAGCCTCCTGCTTGACTGCTAACCAGAAGGCTGGCAGTTCAAACCCACCAGCCACTCCTCGGAGGGAAGGTTGGGCAATCTACTTCCATAGTGATACCACCTCTGAAACCCAAGGAGGGGTCACTATGAGTCATGTCCGACTTGACGGCACATAACAACAAAAGCATTACTTGAATTTTTTTTTTATCTTCACCACAAATATGTATTAATTTAACAATTACAATGGACAATGAATTCATCCAGGATTCTGAGCAACACAGTAATAGGATGATTCATGTATGTGCTCATGGCCAGTGGTTCCTGCGTGGGCCTTCCTCTGTGGAGTCCCTTGTCATGTGAGCTGGCAGGCACATGAGTGCAGCTGGTGAGCTGACAGGGCTAGTACAGACCATGCCGTAAGTATTTTTACACAGAAAAGTGTGTTTGGCTGCAGTGACTCATCTGATCCCTTCACGTTATGGCTGACTAACTGATGCGAATACTCTAGAATCGGCCAGGGCTGGGTGTCGAGGAGAGCCGACAGAGAAGGTGAGATGAGTCTCGGGAAAGGGAGGAAGGGAAGAGTTGTGCTGTGGAAATGCCAAAGACACTGTGGCACATGCCAGGAGCCAAGGAAGGAAAATGGCAGCAAGGGCTGGAAGTTGAGGGAAAACAATGAGATCCCAAAGGCGGGAAAACAGCCTTTTCAAATAATACAGCTCGAGGTAGAGAACCATCCTCATAGACTGATGGTGTGGTGGGGACAGCCTGGCTGAGCCACAGTGCAGGGCTCCCGTTCTTTGTCCTCTCTCCCAGCTACAAGACCTTAGGCTTGTCGTGCAGACACCCCACACCAGTGAATCTTCTCCTGTGCTAAGTGAAGTGCCGGGACCCAGTGAGACACACAGGTGAAAGAAAGCACTGGGTAAGCTGAATGCTTTCCCAGAATTCACTAAACCAAAAAAAACCAAACTCACTGCTGTCAAGTCAGATCCCACTCATAGCGACCCCTCCTTGGGTTTCCAAGGTGGTATCACTATGGAAGTAGATTGCCCAACCTTCCTTCTGAGGAGTGGCTGGTGGATTTGAACCTCCAGCCGTTTGGTTAGCAGTCAAATGCCTTAGGCACTAGGCTACCAGAGCTCCTCCTCAGAATTCACCAAGATGTAGAAAATCAACATATACACTATTTGCCGCTTTTCATGTGGGGACTGGAGATTGAGGGTAAGAGGTAGGTGAACTCTCCCATGTTTCTGGAAGTTTCGTTAAGATAGGTTTCTCAGCTCAGCACTACTGGCCTTTGGGCTGGAGAAGACCTGTTGTAGAGACTGTCCTGTGGGTTATAGGATCCTTAGCAGCATCCCTGGCCTCTACCAACAAATGCCAGTAGGACCCCTTCCCCTGTGTGACCCCAAAGATGTCTGCATCTGCATTGCCCAATGTTCCTAGAGAGGCCAAACTGCCCCCAGTTGAGAGTCACTGCATTAGTGAACATTCACCTTCATGCTCCATTCTACAGGACACGAACAGTTAACCCTGATGGAGGGCTGGTCACATACCAGGTACTGAGTTAAATAACCATGTCACAAATATGACCACATGTCACCCTCATGGCCACCTGATCACAACTCCCCTTCACAAATGAGGACACTGAGGCACAGAGGGACCACATACTGCCAGGCTCTCAAACCCGTAGCCTGCTGCCGTCAAGTCAATGCAAACTCAGAGACTACAGGACAGAATAGGACTGCCCCATAGGGTTTCCACGGCTGTAAATCTTTATGGAAGCAGACTGTCAAAACTCTCCCGTGGAGCCACTGGTGGGCTCAAACAGCCGCCCTTAGGGTAGCAGCTGGGTGCTTAACTCCTGCACCACCAGGGCTCCTTGCTCAGGTTCTCGAGCTACTAAATTCTAAAGTCAGAGAAGAAGGAAGGAGACAGGTCTAAGGGAGTCAGGCTGTGGCTGTCTGGGGGCACTAAGGGGGCTAGACTGCCTTGCAGCACAGCTCAGGGAGGCAGGGAGCGTTGCCGAAAGCCCCGCGTTCCAGATGAGGGCACAGGGGCTGCACTGAGAAACAGGACCCACTTGGGGTCAGATGTCAGGTGCCAACCTACGGCGATCATGACATGAGCCCAAGCTCAGCATCCAGGAAGTGACTGTGGGGGAGGGAGGGCTCAGAGCCACGTAAGGCTGTCCGGGACGCGCGATGAGCCATGGTCAGGAGGCCGTGGTTGGCAGCTGACCTAGTCACGGAGATGGCTCCGCACTGGGTCATCCACATTCTCTTACCCAGCTGGTGAGGGACGGGCACAGCCGGAGCTGGGGATCAGAGCCAGGCTGCCTAGCCTTCAAGCAAACCAAACCTTATTAGCCCAACTGGCACACTCTATAAATAGCCACCACTCAAAATCCCCAAAATTAAATTGGTTGTCACAGGCTCTGGGCCAGAGCCCAGCCAGTATCTCCCCACTTAGTTTCCAACACCCCCATTACCCACTACACTCCAGTCATACGGACTTTCACGGCACCCCCACCACACACACACAGCTGATGCCTGCCCCAGGGCCTGTGCACATGCCTGTCTCTGGAAAGATCTGCCTGAGCTCTTCTCATCTCGCTTCTCCTTGTCATTCAGGTCTGTCACTTCCTTCGGGAGCCCCTGACCACTAGACCCACAGCAGGCCCCTCCCAGTTATTCTCAGCCCATCCCCCTGTTGTAGTTCCTTCTAATATTTCTCTTGCTTTGATGTGACCTGTTATTATTTGTCTCTCCATCCAGGATGGAACCGTCACGTGGGTGGACAGTCTGATGCTCCTGGCTGCACTCCCAGCTCCTAGCCCAGCAACTAAACAACAACAACAATCTCGAGGCAAATTTTGAAACTCTCTGAGCCTCCTTATAAAAAATAGAGTTGTTGTTAGTTGCTGTTGAGTCAATTCTGACTTGTGCTGGCCTGTTCCATAGAGTTTTGGCTGTAATCTAAATGAAAGCAGGTTGCCAGGCCTTTCTTCAGCAGCACCACTGGGTAGGTCTGAACTGCCAACCTTTAAGTTAGCAGCTGAGCGCAAACTGCACCAACTAAACTCAAACCAAAAACCAAACCCATTCCCATTGACTCTATTCAGAAGTTTTCCAGGCTATAATCTGTACAGAAGCAGGTCACCAAGTCTTCTCCTGTATAGTGGCTGGTGGGTTCAAACTACCAACCTTTTGGTTAGCAGCTCAGTGCTTAACCACTATGCTACCAGGGATCATTGGGCACCAGCTAACCCATTGCTGTCAAATTGATTCTGACTCATAGGGATGCTAGAGGCCAGAGTCGAACTGCCCCTCCCCACAGGGTACTGCAGAACAGCTGGTGGGTTCACACTGCAGACTTTTTGGTTAGTGGCCAAATGCTTTAACCACTATGCCACCAGAGCTCTGTGTGCCACCAAAAAAAAAAAAAAAAAAATGCACTCCATTGGGACCTTAAAATCAGGTTAATATGTTCCAAAAATACCACTTAGCCTGGTATTATCTAGCACAGAATAAATTCTCAATCAATGTAAATTTACTATTAAAAAAAGAAAATTCAAGGAATTATAATTCCTCCAAGAAACCACCACTTTGTCAGGGGGCCTCTTTCCTTCCTGCTCCCCACACCTTAAATGCCCAGCAGCAGCATCTGAGTCCAGGCTAAAGTACCCAAGGCTCTCCACCGGGCTCCCCCAGCACCCCTGACCTCACCAGCACGCTCCAGTGCTGTATTAACAGCACTGAATAAATCCAAGAACCTTCCAGGCAGTCAAGTGCACCCCCTAACCTCTTACAAGTGCTGATGAAAAACTAGAATATATAACCCGGTCTTCACATAATATGTGCACCGTGGTTAACTTCTGCTGGGTGATTTGAGGTCACTAGGACCGCGAATTGTGGCATCTTTCTGTGGCACAGGGACATTGGCAGTGTGGTGCACGGGGCCCATGCTCAGTGCCTCCCGTGACTACGCTGTGGTTTAGTATCATTGCTCCGTGTCCTCCCGGCCTCTTAGTTATCACAACTTGCCACCCGTCACTCTACATCCCTGAACAGCTCTTTACTCAACCCCAGCTGATCTGCTGTGAAAAACCAGGACTTGTTAGAACTGTCTGTAAACCAGGGATTCAGACCAGTTCATTCTGGCTGGACCCCTGCTGAGCCTCTCTCTCTCTTTTTTTTTTTTTTCCTACCCCAAATAGACCGAATTAGAATCTACATTTTAGTAAGCTGTATCCAAGAATGGCCTGGGGAATCCTGTGAAAATGTGGATTCTGAGTCAGTCTATCTGGGATGAAAAGGCAAGTTCTCAGCAGGGAGCTGGACTGGAATGAATGGGTCTGAAGCCTTGGTGTAAGCTGAGAATAAACAGTACCTGAATGAAGATCCAATACGTCTGTCTTCAAATGAACACACGGATGCCACCGTGGCCTGGCACTGCTGTGACAGAAGCACCCCAGTGGGTGGCTTATAAAGAGCAGAGATTGGTTTGTTCCCAGCTCTGGAAGCCAGGCGTCTGAATGCAGGGCGCCGGCGGAGGGAAGGCTCTCTGCCGGCTCTGGGGCAGGTCCTTGTCCCAGCGTCTGTATCCTCGGTTCCCTCATGGTCCTCATGTGGTGTCTGCCTCCCTCTGTGTCTGCTCCTGTTTAATCTGCTCTTTGTGTAACTCGGAAGTGATCAGGTACAGACACACCCCACACTCACACGGTCTCATTAATAAAGAAAACCCTAGTCCCCAAAATGATTACATCCAGGGGTACAGAGGAAGGGTTCCAACACATACTCTGGGGGTGGGGTGCGCTATCACAATTCAGTTCAGAGCAGTGGATGTGGGGTCATCTAATGGGATGTTCAGAGAGGGTTTTCCGGGTCCTTCAAAGTTCCGGGCTGTGCTCCACAGGGTCGATACTGCCCTATCAGCTACCCACAGGGCAGCGGGCACTGCCCTGCTGTGAGGAAATGCTGAGGCTGCCTGAGGTTTTCCTGGGGAGTGGGTGCTGGAAGCCCGGAAGGTGGCCTGCTCAGCCAGAGACTTGATAAAGCCAGTCAGCCTCCGGCCAAGCCAAAGCCACGAGAGAAGCTTGCTTTCCACCACCCACCCCCGCAAGTTCTGTGAAATCCGGTGGCTCCAAACATGCTCCCCAGCTTCACTGTCCTTCAGTCAGGAAAACAGGGCTGTTGGGGCTGTTTGGGAGCAGAGGGAGCCCCACACTGTGCAGCTCACACACCGTGACAGTGGGCAGCAGGGACCTCAGCGGCAGAGTTTCAGAAGCCAGAGCTTCGAACCTGGCACCTTCTGGTTCAAAGCCCTGCTGAGAACTTTCATTTCTAAGACCATCTTGTTAAAGGGTGGATTCTGATTCAGTTTACCTGGGGTGGAAATTAAAATTCTCAGCAGAGCACTGAGCTGCAAAGAACCAGTTCAAACCCCTGGCAGAAGCAACACAGAACCAGAGCTCCTTCACAGGGACTTGCTATGGAGGCAGCAAGCATGGCAAATGCCGTGTGTCAGGGATCGAGCTGTGTTACTCTCCCTCAAAAAATAAAATATGTGTTGATTCCTGACCCCTGGCCTGTGGAGGTGATCCTGCTTAGAAATGGGTTTTCTTTTGCTATGTTAATGAGAAGCTCTGGTAGCACAGTGCCTAAGGCATCTGACTGCTAACCAGAATGTTGGTGGTTCAAACCAACCAGCCACTCTGCAGAAGGAAGACTGGGCAATCTACTTCTATAAAGATTTACTGCCTCGGAAACCCACCAGGGGTCACTGTGAGTTGGAATCAACTTGATGGCAGTGGGTTGTTTTTTTTTTTTAAATGTGAATGAGGCTGACACAACATAGGGTGGACCCTAAACCTGATTGTTTCTGAGTCAGAAAAAGAGCAGAACAGATCACACAAGGGAGGGGACAGCTGCCACGTGAGGACCATCTATGAGCCAAGGAACCAAGGAATGCCATGGTGACCCAGGGAGGAGTCAACACGGCTCAGACCCTGACTGGACTTGCAGCCTCCAGAACCATGAACATACACTTCTGTTCTTTAAGCCACCTCCTTATGGGGTTTGGGTTACCCATGTGGCTACAGGCATAAGGACAGCCTTCTCCCCATGCAGCCCACTTCCTGTTCCCTCACAAACTCGTGCCCATGGCATCCTTCCCATCGACCCAGAATCCCCACCCCCCAGGAGGCCCTGGAACAGCCTTCCAGGCTAACCCAACACCCTCCACCCTCCTGTGTGATGCAGAGCTCACGCAGAATTGGCACTTGCTGCTGCATCAATTGGCAAACGTCTTCAGATTGCTCCTTCTCTCTGTTATTTTCTCCCGGTATATTTGTTTGCTATCTGATGCTGACCAAAGAGGGGGCCTCCTGGATGAGGACATGTCTGTGTACCCACCAGGTGATCAAAAAGGCCAACCAAGGCAGGAAGCCAGCAGTTCTCAAAGCACAGTCTCGGGGCCTGCAGAGTCAGCACCGTGAGAACTTGGTAGGAATGCGAGGTCTCAGCCCACCTGGGCTTGGTGGCTAACCCTGGGTATAGGGCCAGCCCATCTGTTTAACCCTAATAAGGCTTCCAGGAGATTCTGGGGCTGCTCAAGTCTGTGAGATGAAGCTACATGCTAGTGTCCACGTCAGTGCCAGGTAGAGGTCATGGCCAGCAGATGTTTGAATTCTGTCTGTGTTCTGTTTGTCTACCAGTTTGTATATATCACTCCCTATGAACAGTGAGTAAGGCATTTGGCTGCTCACTGAAAGGCTGGCAGTTTAAACCTACCAGCTGCTCTGCAGAAGAAAGATGAGGCAGTCTGCTTCTGTAAAGACATAAAGCTTTGGAAGCCCTGTGGGGTTGCTATGAGTTGGAATCAACTCAATAGCAGTGAGTTTGGTTTTTTGAAGAACAGAGCAAGAAGCCCTGGTGGCACGATGGTTAAGTGCTCAGCTGCTAACTGAAGGTCAGCAGTTCAAACCCACTAGCCGCTCCATGTGAGAAAGATGTGACAAAGTACTTGTGGACTTTGTACTTCCAGTCTTGGAAAGATTCCAGTCTTGGAAACCCTATGGGACTATTCCACTCTGTCCTATACGATCACTATGAGTCAGAACTGACTCATCGGCAACATTTGGTTTTTCTAAGAACATGATACGCATGGTCACATCTGGAAATTCATATCCCAAAACCTCCTGAGTATAGTTTCATCCCCTTTGACTGTCACCACCAGCACTCTCATGAGAAAAATTTCTGGAAAACTAAAGTTTACCCCAATGGGTCCATATTGATAGGCTAATTTTTTCCTGCTTTCCTAAGTAGAATATGCTGCTGAAGGCTAACCTCTTCCCCATGGGTCAGGGGCAATAGTCTGAGCTAGCTGACAGTACCAGGCCACTGGAAGTAAGTGGAAACCAAAAAGCAAGCCAAACTCACTGCTATGGAGTTGATTCCAGCTCATAGTGACCCTACACAGCATGGTAGAACTGCCCTAATCTTTACGGAAGCAGAGTGTCTCACCTTTCTCCTGCGGAGCAGTGGGTGGGTTCAAACTGCTGACCTTTCCGTTAGCAGCCAAATGCTTTAACCACTGTACCACCAGGGCTGCTGAAGTGGGTGGAGGTGTATAGGTATTTGCACAAAAAGAGCCACTTTGAGTTCTTGTGCTTGCTCTCTGGACTGTGTTCTGTTGTCATGTGATGTTTCCAGTGGGGGTCCCTCAAACAGCTCCCTCACCACCACCAGTTGCCATCGAGCCAATCCCAGCTCATGGTGACCTGTGTGACAGAGCAGAACTGTGCTCCACAGGGCTTTCAGTGGCTGGCTTTTTGGAAACAGACTGCCAGGTCTTTCCTCTGGGGAAGCTGTGTGTAGACTCAAACCTCCAGCCTGTTGGTTAGCAGCTGAGGGTTCAACCCCCTGGGCCACCCAGGGACTCTCAAAAAACCCCCCAAAACACAAACCTCTGCAGCCAATTCCGACACACAGCGATCACACAGGACCGAGTAGAACTGCCCCATAGTGTTTCCAAGGCAGTAATCTTTGCAGAAGCAGACTGCCTCATCTTTCTCCCATGGAGCGGCTGGTCAGTTTGAATTGCTGACCTTTCACGTAGCAGCCAGGTGCTTAACCACTGTGTCATCAGGGCTCCTCAAATAGCCCCAGCCTCCTCCTAATCTAGGCTGAGGAGGCAGGTAACTCAGCTGGTTCAAATCGTGTGTAGACCAAAAGGAAGCGGGCTGGAGGCAAACTCCATCGTCAAATCCAGATCCCCACCCTTCCACAAACCCCGGCCCTTCCGTGCCCCAGCTCTCCCAGGCCGAGCTGGTACAGCTGGTTTCTAGGTCTAACATGTGGTGTTCCACTGACTTCTTCAAGGCCTGGAATAAATGTAGGTTTTCAAATCAAGGTACAGGCAGGGAAGCCAGGTTACCTGGTCCTGGAGTTTCTGGAACATCAGAGGGTGTGGCTCTTCCAGAATCTTCTCATTGAGCCGGGACTGGCCCTCCACGTTGACTTGGGATGAGGCCTTACTGGACAGGAAGGTCATGTAGATCTCCTTGGCCTTTTCCTGCATCTAGAGGGGACACAGGGAACCCATGTGTTATCTGTGAGCACAGTCTTCCCAGCCAGGTGGGGCCAGGAGGGGCTGCTAGGGCAAGAGAGCAGGCCAGCCCTGCAGCCCCTGGGGCGCTGCTGCTGCTTCCCAGCTCAGATCTACCTGGGAGGGCTCTGGGTCAGCCTAGCCTCCAGCTCCCTTCCCTTCATGCACCTGTAGCCAGCCACACCTCCAGCAACCAAATCGCCACAACAGAAAGCATTGCCCAGAGCGAGCACTCAGGGCCATGCTGTGAACGCTCTGAATACAGGGCTCATGGGACCATCACGCAACCATACATAGGAATGAAGTGCTAATGCATGCTACAACATGGACTAAAACCCTTATGCTGATTGAAAGGAGCCAGTCACAAAGCACCGCCTATTGTATGGTTCCATTTATAGGTAATGCACAGCCTTCCCAAGCAGGTTTGTTTTGTTTTTCTCAGGTGATAGGACACAGACAACTTCAGTGACTACTCTGACAAGTTGCTGTGATTTCATTCTACTTGGATCCAAAATGAACACCCAGAGAAGCAGCACTCAAGAAATCCAACAATGTATTATTCTGGGCAAATCTGCTGCCAAAGATCCCTTTAAAGTGTTAAAAGCAAAGATGTCACGTTAAGGACAATGGCACACCTGACCTGAACCATGGTCTTTGCAATCACCTCCTGTGCATGTGAAAGCTGGACAATGAATAATGAAGACCAAAGAAGAATTGATGCATTCAAGCTGTGGTGTTGGCGAAGGGTGTGGAACCAACCATGGACGCCAGAAGAGCAAACAAATCAGTCTTAAAAGAATACAACCAGAACACACCTTAGAAACAAGGTTGTCACTCACTGTGGGCATGTCATCAGGAGAGACCCACTGCTAGCAAAGGACATCGTGGTTGGTAAAGTGCAGGGTCAGGGAAGGTGAGGAAGGGCCTCAGTGGGACAGACTGAAACAGTGGCCAAAGCAGTGGGCTTCAAAGGCGGCACACCACCAGGCAATGCTTCATTCTGTTATGCATAGGGTCGCCACGAGCCCGAGTCAACTGGACACAACAGCAACAACGCAACAACCAGGCACTAATATAAGACACCCACTGCCCACCCTGCAGCCCCAAAGTGCAGGCCTGCTGGGAAACCAGAGTCCCAGGTAGGTCCCAGCCACCTTGGAAGTCTTGTAAGCAGAGCTGAGAAGACTGAAAGACTGTCTGCACTCTTCCGGTTTCCCTACAAGCCACTTGTGGCCAGTGCAGCCACCCTGGCGGATGGAAGGCGTGACCGCTCCGTGTGAAACGTGCTCCTTGCCCATCACTGGCACTGCAGACACCGCGCCTGCTCCTGCAGGACCTCCCCCAACGTCTGTCTTCTTTTAGAAAAGGAACATTTCCTGTGCACTTGCCTTGCCGGCAGCAGAGGCGGGCTGCTCCTCTAAGCCTCAAGTACTACCTCACTCAGCTGACACGTGTCTCTGCAGTGCACAGAGTGACCTATGGTGGGGCGGGGGGCTCAGGAAGCCCAGCTGGGTCTCCACACAGGCCCCAGAGCAGGTCTTGAAATTCCCAGGCTCCGACTCTCACCCCATGAAAACTGCCAGAAGGCTTCAATGCCTGGTGCTTGAAACCTGGGGAGAAGCAGTCTTTTAATTTTTTCATTCTGGAGACTCACTGTCAAAAGTCCCCATGATCCCAACCCTGAATGTCTCCTGTTCCCCCAGAGAGCAAGCCTCACTAGCACCTGCAGGGAGACGTCCAGGTGGGGATCAATGCCCCAGACCATGGGGATGTTGTTTATTGATGATCAGTGTGAACAGTTGATTGATGCCAGACTCAAAGACCTAGGAGCATCTTAGTATGGGTATTCCAGGACAAGCCTGGGCCATCAGTGAGACCCAGGTGGGGCAGCACTTTGGAACTCCTTGCTCTCAAAGACCTACCACTCCAAGACACCAAGGGCCTCTTCCCTCCTCCACCCACATCCTGTCTGGAAGGGACTTTTTTTGGAAACCACTTCCTGTTTTAAAGTGACTTCATGAAAGCAGAATTTCAGCAGGTAAAATCAACAATGACCAAGTCAACATTAATCATTTTGGACTGTTTTAGGACAAAAAATAAAAGACCTCAACAACTGAAACTGTTTATCTACCAATTTGTCTTCATTTGAATGTCTTCTAACCAAACCCACTGCCATTTAAGTTGATTCCAACTCACAGAGCCCCCACAGGGTTTCCAAGGCTGCAAACCTCTACTGAAGCAGACTGCCTTATCATTCTTCCATGGAGCCACTGGTGGGTTCGAACTGCTGACCTTCTGGTTAGCAAGCAAATGCCTTAGGCACTGCACCACCAGCGCTCCTTTAGAATATATAAAAAGGAATAAATAAAATGGATCTCCAGTGCTGCACATACAATAAGGACTTTTATGATGTACAGAAGGAGCTCTGGTGGTCTAGGGCCTAAGGGATTTGACTGCTAATCAGAAGGCTGGCGGTTCAAACCCACCAGCCACTCCTTCCTTGATCCTTGGTAGATCAGCCAATCTACTTCCACAGTGATACCGCCTTGGAAATCCAAAGAGGGGTCACTATGAATCGGGACCAACTTGACAGCAGTGAGTTTGGTTTTTAGTTTAAAATGTACAGATGCCTTTGAAGTATTTTCCCTCAAGATGATCAAGTGTGTATTTGACAAGTGAATAATAAATAAATCTGTAACTAATTGATTTTTTTTTTTTTAATTTTTGTAAAAATCAGCAAACTCCACAGAGAGCTTTGGAGATGGGTTACTTTTGGCTTTCCCTCTCCTGGCACATACACACTCACAGACACACACATAGACACACACACACACACGGCCATGTGGCTCCTGGCTATCCTGGGTGGTTCTGAGAAGCAGTCTCATGAGTAGCTAGGAATCTCTGGATGGTGCAGATAGTTAACACTCTCAGCTGCTGACGGATAGCCTGGAGGCCCCAACACCCACAGGCACCTCGGAAGAAAGGCCTGGCTGTCTCCTTCTGGAAACCAGCCTTTAAAACCCGCTGGAGCACACTTCTGCTGTGACACGCATGGGGCTGCAAGAGCAACCCAACAGCCACTGGTTTTTGAGTGAGCAGTTTGGGGGCGGAGACCAAACAGACGAGGCAGGCTCCCTCCCGAGCAATGGCTGGTCTGCCAGCTCCAGCTTCAGGCCCACCACAGCCCCTCCTGGGTCTCTGAGAACGAGTATGGGGTCCTCGGAAGCCCAGCCCAGGGAATGGGTCCAGCAGCAACAGGGCTTATCTGGGCTGGGACAGGAAGTGTGACTAAGAAGGGGAACCCTGAGACTGCCAACCACAGCCGGTCACGGGAGAGCCTGGTGTCCATGCCGAGACACTTTATAAGAAAGGAGAACCGGGACTGGCAAGCTATTTTGGTAGATTTTCCGAATAGATCTGTTACCTGTATTCTAGCACCGTCAGGATAGGATAAAACACCCATCCAGAGAAGAAGCACCTCACGTTGGCGAGTCTCCCTGTGACCTGGAAGCCTGACTGGCCACCTTCTCTCCTCTGATCTTACAGACCCATGCGGCCACAGCCTGGGACTGGACAGGCCCCTGCCGTGGAGACGCTGTTCCCAAAGGGACCGGAAAAGGCCCGTGCCTGGGGTGTGTGATGACTAGCTCTTCCTAGGCCCCCACAAACCTGCAGCCTCAGCCAAGAACCATCAGCAAGCAGCCAGTGACCTGAACTGGCTCCCACCCCAGTGGACGATGAGAGCAGCGAATTCCCTGAATCAGCACAGGCCCAGAGGCAATTGACTGAGAACAGCAGGCAGGAGCCCCCGGAGCTCAGAAGAGAGTGACCCTGTATCTGCTGGTGCCTCTCATCCGATAAATACACCCAAACTCCGTCCAGTACTCCACACGCCCTGTAGTTAACTGCCTCGCCACCCCAGGGTGTTCCTGAAACACTTACAAGGACGAGTATGCCCTCTGTGAGTCATTCCCGCCATCCGTTCACTCTCAGCGCCCCCCTGGCTACCCCCCACCACACCTGCTCACCTCTCTCCCAGCTCACCAGCACACTGCACACGGCCAAGCCCTTATCGTTCCTTAGCCTCGTGGTTCCGGAACTCTCTGGCACCTGACCCTGCTCACCATCCTGCTTCTTCCTCTAGCCCACTCCCTCCACAGCAAGACTGCCCCTTTCTGATCCCTCTATTCCATAAACACTGTGGCTTCCAGGGTCTGTCCTCGGCAGACTGCTCTTCTGACCGCCCACTCTCCCGACTTCAGCCCGGCCCTGTCCTCACACTCAGACACGTCATTGTTGTTGTTAGTTGCCATTGACAATGACTCTTGGTGGCCCATGTGTGCAGAGTAAGGCCACTCCACAGAGTTTTCAAGGCTGTGACCTTTCACCGGCCTTAACTCCAGAGTGTCACTGGATGGGTTTGTACTGCCAACCTTCTGGCTAGTAGACCAGTACTTAACCATTTGTGCCACCCAGAACTCCTACAGACCCATGTACCCAAGTGATTTCTAGAAAGGTGGGCTCATGTCCCACCGACACCTCAAACTTAGCACGAAGGAGAAAAGGAACCCTTGCACTAGCAGGGCCCTGCAGTCCCTACCCCGGGAAGCAGGAAGCCAGGTCTTTGCTAACACCCTCACCCCACGTCCAGCCAGTCACCGAGTTATGCTCACGTCATCTGCCTCCAGAACATACAGTCAGTTGGCCCCTTCCTCTCCATTCCTGTCACTCTGCCCAGAGAGGGGCAATGGGAGGGGACACAGAAGAAAAGAAAAGGATCAATCCACCAACTTCACTAATATCAGCTACAGAAAGAGACAACAAAGAAAATACCAAATGAGTGACACACGACTACTTCTGAGAACTGGTTTGGGACATCGGAGGCAGGAGGGGGAACGCCAAGGGACTCAGCGCACAGAACGAGGGGTCAGCTGAGCCCCGGCCAACACCGGGGAGGGCAGCGGCAAGAAACAGGCTTTTCTGCCCAGCACGCCCCAATGGCAGGAATTCAAGAAGTCAGGTAACCCAGAAGGAAGGAGTAAGGAGGGTGGCTGAAGGAGGCAGTTAGAGCCTGTCCTCAACACCCCCACCCTGAGCATTCGAGAAACTGTCCCCTTGTCCTCCTTCTCTCCCTCTGCCCCAGGAAACTGGAGTTGTCGCCACTCAAAAAGGCTCCAGAAGAGAGGCAGGAAGGCACCCAAGAATGAGACGCCAGCTGCACGTGGGAGTTAAGTGAAACTGCACGTAGATTCCCAGCAGACTTCTCCCACCCAGGACCAGGATGCCAACCATCAGGCCTGGGACGCACCAGGAGACCACCGGCAGGAGACGGGAGAAGACTCGCCAGGTAGAGACTCACCGGGAGGAGACTCACTGGGTGGAGACCCACCCACCCACCAGGAGGGAACTCATCAGGTAGCGACCCACCGGGAGGGGACTCATCAGGAGACCAGGGGGAGACCTGAGGACCCTTGTCTGGAGAAAATAAAAAGCAAAAGCAGAAATAATTCAGTAGGATTTGAAGATAAAGTTCTAATACTTAAAAGACAGTAGGAACCAAAAGTCAAAGAGATGAAAAACAGGAGAAAAGAAAGATAAAATGGAAGTCTCAATCTAGGGAGAAACCATTGTTTGAAAAGAGACAAAGAAAATGGAAAGACATCACTGAATAATAATAATGAAGCATTTCCTAGAACTATAAATTCCCAGACTCAAAGGTTTGCAAAGCTCCCGGGCATACAATGAACGAACTCCTCCCAGCGAAGACCGATTGCAGTTTTACAATATGGGTGATGAAAAGGGGAGCCTGCAACATTCCAGAGAGAAAGAAAATAGAACAATCAGTGTGCATATAATATGCTGATGCTCGACCAGAGTGGGAGACAGCGGACAATGTCTCCAAATTCTCACTGAAATTCATTTCAACCGAAAACGCTATGCTCCATCCATGAAATGGGGGAGCAGAGTGGGGTGGGGGTGGAGTACATTTTCACTCACCCAGGTCTTCACACTGTCTACCTGCTATGGCCCCTTAGTCAGGAACTCCTGCCAGCTGTGCCCCCTCCAAATAAGGAAATGAATCCGGGACCAGATCCCGGAAACGGGATGGAGGAAAGAATGTCCAGAGTGGTGCAACGGACCACCACGGGCACCACGCAGCAGGCAGGACGTTCCTCAGCCTAGGCAGGTGGCCTCACAGACTTGGGGAGGGTGTCCCCAAGGAAATTAAACTAGAGACTATCTGACATCTTGGCCTCAGGCAACACTGCCCAGAGACGCATGTTAGAGGGCTACAGGAGAAGGCAAAAATAGGAAAAGCGGGAAGGAAAAAAAAAAGGCCCAAAAAGGAAAATACAGCTGTAGCATCCTTGGCAACAAACAACACATGTGAAGTCTAACAACAAAAATACAGCAGACGGGGTAGTAAGCTAACCCTCAGCTGCAGTAAGAGGAAGTCAGAAGAGAAAGCCTAAAAGGGATGGTGGGAGCTATAGCTTAAGTGCCCACAGAGCAGCTAACGGAGTTAAAGGTGTCGGGGACGAGACTGCGCTGGAAGACGCCATGACACCAAGGTTCAACCCAGACTCTGCAGGAGCGCACCTCTAACTTTAACCTCCCTGGGTCTCAGCTTCGTCGTCCATAAACCGGACACGATATCAGTAGCAACAAGATTCTGCAGGCAAGTCAAGCACACGAGACCAACCGGGCAACATCTGCCCGAAAACAAAGCTCAGAGGCAGAAGGGGCAGAAAAGTGGGCGGTTGGAAATGGAGCCCAGCGAGGAAGTGGAAAGAGTGCTGTTACACTGAGGGGTTGCAACCAACGTCAGGAAACAAAACGTGGATAAATTGGTGATTGGGAAACGAATTTGCTCCGTAGACTTTCACCCAAACCACAATGAAATGTTCAAACAAAAACACTCTGCGGGCTAAATAAATGTGTTGGCCTCATTTGGCTGGCAGTCACCAGTCTGGAACCTTGGCACATGTGAATCTTAGGGTCGTTATGGATTGAATTATGTTGTCGGTTGCCGTCAAATCGATTCCAACTCACAGCGACCCCACGCACAGCACAAAACCCTGCCCAGTTCTGCTCCATCCTCACAGTCACTACTGTGCTTGAACCCACCGTTGCAGCCCCTGTGTCAGTCCATGCTGTTGAGGGTCTTCCCCTATTTCGCTGACCCTCTATTTTACCAGCATGATGTCCTTCTCCAGGACTGGTCCCTCCTTGATAACATACCCAAAGTGCGTGAGACGAAGTCTCACCATCCTTGCTTCTAAGGAGCGTTCTGGTTGTACTTCTTTCAAAACAGATTAGTTTGTTCCCCTGGCACTCTGTGGTATGATCATTTTTCTCTGCCACCACCATAATTCAAAGGCGTTAATTCTTCTTCAGTCTAACTTAACCCTTGTCCAGCTTTTGCACATACATGAGTCACATGAATTATGATCCCCCAAAAAATATATATTGGAATCCTGGCCCTGCACCTGTAAGTATGATTCTGTTTGGAGACAGTTTTCTTTGTTATGTTAATGAGGTCATGCATTAAGGTGGATCCTAAACCTAATCACTTATGAGTCATAAAAGAGCAGAAGAGACAGAGACACACAGGGACAGACAGCTCAGGGAGGCAGAGACCCGTGGCAGACGCCTCTATGACCCTAGGCACTCCACGCCTGCCACCTGGCAGTGCCCAGGACAAGCCACACAGTACACATCACCACCGGGACTTCTGTAGCTACTCTTCCTGACTGGTTGTTCCTGTTGTCAGGTGTCCTCAGGTCAGCTCCCAACTCATGACAGCTCCATGGAAGGCTTCCCAGTCCCGCGCCATCCCCTCGAGCGGCTGTGGCTCAGACTGTCATGACCCATAAGGTTTCCAGCAGCTGATTTTTCGGAAATAGGCTGATAGGCATGTGTTCCAAGGCACCTCGGGGTGGAGGGGCAACACCAGTCTTTCCGTTAGCAGCCGAGAGTGTTAACCATTTGTACCACCCAGGGACCCCAAAAAATAATGTAAACGCCTCTCAAATGACTCCATATGCTGTAGACCACTATACAATTCACACCACTATTACTCTCAAGCACTAGATCCAGTTAGTTATTGTAAGCCAAGCATCACCCCATCGCCTATCCCTCTCCCCAGCTCTCAGTCCGGCTTACAAATCCGTACCAGCTGTGTCCCCTTCAGTCCCTGCCACACACAGAAAACAGGCCCGACAGAGTGTGCTGACAACTGAACGAAGGCGCAGACTCAGGGAGGGCCAGGAATGAAGACCCTCGTGCAGCTCTGGCTGAGGCTTCTGGGACATAAAAGCTGCTTTGTTTTAGAAAACAGCTAGATCTCATGTGCTATCTCATGAGGAAGAAGCACCTCATAGAAGAAGAGTCACCTATAAAACCATCCCTGAGACGACGGCCCTTAGACACCCTTCAGGCCTGGAACCAAACTCATCCCTGTGGCCCAACTGTCAGCCTAAGCAGACGGGCCGCCAGGTGAGCAATCACACCGGGGGGGTGCCACTCAGGAGAAGGATCAGCCACACAAGATGGAGAGCAGCAGTGCTCAGGGGTGAAGCTCAGAAGGGCAGGAAGGGACAGGAGAGGAGGAGGAAGGGGAGCGGTAAACACAGGAAGTGGGAACAGTGTTGCTTCACTACGGGGACCACAATCAATGTCACAGAACACAGTGTGTATGGATTGTTGAATTTGCTCTGTCAACTTTCACCCAAATCACAATTAAAAAAAAAAGAAAGAAGAAATTGCAAACGGAGAGAGGACTGCTTTGAAAGCTGACCGGTCAATGTGGACACAGGCAGGGAGGTGTCACCCTACTGTTTATCTAAGTCCCAGCCTCCCTGCCACGTATGCAGTGTCCAGACCCTCCCAAATGCAGGGCAGAGCACAGACCAGGGGATGTAGTCGTTCCACTGTTGGGTGCTTCTGAGGGTAAGAGCCCCAACAGGACGGACAGCATGCTCATCTCTGAAGTCCTCTCAAAGGCTGTGGCTACCCCCCAAGTGGGTGGGGCAGCCAGGCCCTGCATGCAGTCACGCATGACTCTGGGATCTGCTGGTCGGAGTGGAAAGCATTCATCCTACAAAGAGGAACTGGAAGTGCGCTGGACACTGTCCTAGGCACTCAGAATACAGCAGGCAGGAAGACAGACAAGATGTCCCAACCTCCTGGAGCTGACAAGACAGAGGGAATGACAACACAGAAGACAAATGCACAAATCATACAGGATATTAGGAGTTGGCAAATGCTACAGATTCAAGGACAGTGGTGGTTCGCTGGTAAAGTCTTGCCTTCCATGCAGGAGATATGGACTCTATTCCTGACCAACACACTTCATGTGTAGCCTCCACCCGTCTGTCAGTGGAGGCGTGTGGGTAGCTATGACACTGAACAGGTTTCAGCAGAGCTTCCACACTAAGGCAGTAGGAGGAAAGACCTGGCAATTGACCTCTAAAAGTCAGCCAAATGAAAGCCCTATGGATCACAATGGTCTGATCCATAAGCGATCAGACAGATGGTGCAGTACCGCCAGTGCTTCACTCCGCTGTGCGTGAGGTCACCATGAATCTGAGATAGATGACGGCAGCTAACAATAGCAGCAAGTGTCACAGCAAGAAACAGCTGGACAATCCAAGCAAACAAACAAAAACAGGTTCTATTTAAAATCCTGGAGGCAAAAGTGAGACTGCATCGATCCCACAACTGCCTTGGAGAGAAACTCTCCCACGCGCTCCCTGCCGGACCAGATGTGGTTAGCCTAACTGAATATTCAGTTGGGCCGACTTCTCCCAGCCCACTTCATCCACTTCCTTTTATCATTTAAACTTCCAGCTTTCTCCTGGCTTTTCCTTCCCACACAGCTTGCCCCACTGGAGAATGCAGGGGCCCAGGAGGCAGAAACCCCAGTCTGAGTCCTGGCTCTGCTTCAGCGCTCTAGTTTCTGTGCCTGCACGCATGAGTGGCTCAGCAGGATAACCAGATGGGTGTTCCCCAAGGCACAGTCACCATGGATGCCACAGATGCTTCTGCCCTTCCTACCACCATTTGCATCCCAGGCAGCTGGGGGTAAGTGTGGCTTTTGCTACACTCCAGGAATCACCAGACATGTTACAGACTTAAGGATGCAAACCTTTACGGAGTCGTATGCTGAGGAGTCAGGGAGATGCAGAGAAGGGCTGCCTGATTCTGGAGGCTCTCTCTCTACACAGGATGCAGACAGGGCAGTGCAATGCAACACCAGGCCTGCCCAACCTGAGACTGGAGGAAGCACCTCCAAAGGTTTTATACCCTGCCCAATGTACACACCGATAAAGTCCTGCAGTGGCTGTCTAGTGTCCTGGCACGGGCCTATTACTCACCTTGGCACACAGGTTCTTATCCACCTGTCAGCCTCAACTAGAGCCAGCTCCCCCACAAACAGGACCCTCGTGCTCACTGGTCAACCTTCAGCTCTTCTTTCCAGGCTTTCACACATGCTGTTTCCTCTTCCAGGAACACTGTTCCCCACCCTAATCACAGTGCTGGTCCCACTTAAAAGTCACTTCCCCAAGGCCCTCCCTCCCTAACTCACTGCCAACGCTCCCACAGCCCACACTTCCCATTTTTACACTCACTGCATTTGTGAAGGCTTACTGAAGAACTAGCTTCCCCTCCAAATGAGGTTCCCTAGAAAGAGCTTCACTGTCTTGCCCTGCAGAAGCTCTAGCACTTGTCACAATGTCCAACAACAAACAGCACTCCACAAAGAGGTAGGGAGTTGAACTGGAGAATAAACTACATGGTGTATGGGGGAGAGAAAAGGACCAGGTGAAGTCAAGGGTGCTGGTTCAAGCCCAGCTCTGCCACAGGTGGTGAGGGTGGGGGACCCACTTCCTTTCCCTGGGCCTCAACTTCCTTGTCTACAAGCAGGGAGTGCATTGGCTGACCTCTAGGCCATTACCATTGCTGCAACTCAAAGAATAAAGGAGATGAGCAAGTATCTGTTCGCCTGTTGACTCCAAGTCATGATTTTATGGTGAAGCTGGAAGAATCAGTTGCACCAGTGACCATCCAGTCAGAGCCAACTCATGGTGACAAAACTGTGTCACGGGGTTTTCAGTGGCGGGATTTTCCGAGGTTGACTGTCAGGCCTTTCTTCTGAGGTACCTGTGTGCACCTGAACCTCCAAGGTTAGCAGCCAGCCTTTGTGCCACTCAGGGGCTCCCCACCAGTTACACGGTGCAGGGTTTATCGATGAGTGTCCCTGGGCCCTGTCCTGGGTGCTGAGGACGAAGAATAAGGGAGTCCCGCCCTGAAGGACGTCAACCCACAGCCCAGCTTTCTGAAACTAGTGCTCCCATCTGTTCTCCCACCTTCCCCTGAGGCGTTCACCATCCAGGAGGCTCAGGCTAAACCAGCCTGAGGGCAGAAGGAGCCAGAAGGGAGCAAAAGCCAAGTGCCAAGGCCAATGAAGTGCCAGGCCACCAGGGAATTCAAGCTAGAGGAGTCCATCCAGAGAGCTCCTTTGCCAGCGACAGAGTGGAAGGCCTCACTGCTCCATCGGGGACATGCTCTGAGCCCCGCAGGGCCTCTGAATAGCCCCTGTGGACACTTTCCAAGCTGTTGTCTGCAAACACTTAATGGCTGCTGGCCCCGCGGATTTTCCTGTTGGAGGCTCAAACCTGGCAGCCACAAGTCACGTCTGCCTACAGATGTGCTCTGTTTGGCAGGCGAGGTTTCAAATTTCCCAAAAATTAGTTCCCACGCTTATAGAAATCAGATGCCTCCACGTAAGATTCCAAATGTTGAGCGTCTCTGGACAAACAGGCAGCCCTGGGCTAAAGATGGAAGACGATACCTTACGAAGGAAGGTCCCTCAGGGTCCAAGAGGTGAGGGTGAGAACATCAGTGAGTTGGTGGAGACAGAACTTGAAGCAGGAAAAGCCCAGACAGCCACAGACCCCAGTATTCTCTGCCAAACTTGGTAAGCAACCAGCTGCAGTCCCCACTGCTCCCTACAGCCACACACCAGAAGCCTCACGTACTCACACACTTATACAGCCCCTGTAGGTATTTAGTTGGCAGCCTCTTAGAAATTCACAGGAACAGGCCTTGTAAACATACTCAGTCCACATGCCTCTTCCTCTTAATCCCACCCACCACTTCTTACAACCAACCCTCAGTGACAGAAAATCCAGCTGACATAGGGAAGGTGACATCAGCTACCTCCTGCAAAGAGCACCCCTCTACCCAAGAGAACAGTCAGAAACCTCTGTGTCGAGTGCATGCCAACTATAGGACATTCTGTAAAGATACACTGAATAATTGACAATCCATCTGATGCAGGTTGTGCTTTTATGTCTACACATCTGCTTAGTGTTTTACCTCCATACAAAATGCCAACAGGGCAAGCTCTGGGAGAAACATCCTCATAACTTATACATAAAGGAAAAAAAAAAAAAATCATACGCAATGATGAACTCTAAATGACATGAACTGCTGCTTTTACTTTAAATATTTGTCCACTTGAATTCCACTTAAAAATGGATTTACAATAAAATAGAAAAATAAAATAAAAATGGATTTATTCACTCTTTTTAAAATAGTTAATTTTTTGATCAACATAAGATCCCTAGCCTGAAGCTTAACCTTCCTTCCAAATCCAACATGAACCAGGTTTCTTTAGTAAATTTCATCATCTATTGGAAAGGCAGGAGCTCTGGTAGCATAGTGCCTAAGGTACTTGACTAAGGCTGGCAGTTCAAACCCACCAGCCACTCTTTGGAAGGAAGGTTGGGCAATCTACTTCCATAGTGATACTGCCTCGGAAACCCAAGGAGGGGTCGTTATGAGTCGGGGCCGACTCGACGGCACATAACAGCAACACAACATTGGAAAGGCAGCTGTAACTTTATAAGGAGGAAAAAAAATACATCAAGACAATGACTATAGAATAGAAGGTATACCTGTTTCTTATCTTGTGTCTTCTTAAAATCTTCACACGCTAGCCAAAACAAAACATTTTCTTCACTGAATTCCTTTTTTAGAAACTCCTATGGATAAAAAGAAAAGAATTCATACAGTAAGTTGCATTGTTTAAAGAATAATAATAATAATTTTTAATGCTTTCTTCTTCAGCAACTGATTTGGCAAAATTTGGCAAGTGAACAAGGCTTAACTGCCCTTTAAAAATCCCTGCAAACATTTAATGGCTACAAAGCAAAGTGTATGTCTAATGTTAAAGCCAGAATTTCATATGCATTTAATGTCATGAGGAAGAGTGAAAATGAAGCAAGACTCTACCAGCAACTCTAGCTGACAATAAATTACCAAAAAGTAAATTAAAGCGGAAGACATATTAGTTCCTTCCCGACACTGTTTAAACAGTACATTCCTCTAAAATCGGGCTCTTTTTTTTTTTAACAGAAGGAAAGAAAACACATTAAGCATTTCTAACAATGCCATGATGGAGACAGTGTTGGGTGAGAGATGGCAGATGGGAGCAGATGTTGGGGGGCCGGCGGCACTGCAGACACCCTTTTGTCCCTGAGATGCACAAGGCAGCTGCAGCAGCCTGGCATCCAGGAACACTGGACCCCTGGTACTGCCCACCTCCTCCTCGGGGGCTGAGACAGGGACCAACAGCAGGAGTGCTTATCCTGGCCTGACTCAAGTTCAAAGACAGAAGTTGGGGCTCAAAGAGATTCAAGGTGTTCTTCAAATCCACATGAGGTCCTCCTAGAGGGCACCTGGGGTTTTTGCCGAGCAAATGCTTGTTTCCAGGTAGCATTGACCCTTCCTCATCCCTCGGCCTGCTCTCTTGACGTTCCCCTTCACCACGCTCCAGTTGCTGGCTGTTTATCCAGCCTCTTTACTCTGCAGCTAATGGCATCCTCAGAATTCCCAAGGCACAAGAAAGCAAGCCTTCAAATCAAAGAGAATGCCCCTTTCCAGGCATCACAGAGCTGGAATTCCTTGTACAAACAGACCTCCAATGAACCCAGTGCCTTTCTCCATCAACCTCCCCCGTCCCCCACTGTACATATACCAGAAACAAGACTGCATGCCCCTTGGGGTTGGTCCACCTTGGTAATGACAGATAGGAAGTCCCTGCTCTCAAAGTGGGACCAAACCAAAAACCAAACTCATTGTCATCGACTCAATTCTGACTCATGGCAACCACGTGGAACTGCTCCACAGGGTTTCTTGGCTGCAATCTTTATGGAAGCAGGGTGCCAGGCCTTTCTTCTGTAGCGCTTCTGGGTGCGTTCAAACCAAGGTTTAGGTTAGCAGTTGAGTGCAAACCATGTGTGCCACTCAAGGCTATCAATCTTTACAGAAGCAGACTGCCTCATCTTTCTCCTGCAGAGCAGCTGTTAAGTTTGAATGCTTTAATCACTGCGCCACCAGAGCTCCTCGTGTGTCACCCAGGCACCCTCAAAGTGGAACTGACAGTGTTAAAAACTGGCCCAGGTTCCCCTCACGCCCCTTCATGTTTTGCATCAGTCCTGATCAACAGTGAAAATGGCAAACCCTAAATCTTTTCACGCCTTCTGGGTCTTCGAGCAGATTCTCCAGGGAGGCCGCCCACTTGGTCGTGCTTTTGAGGGTCTGGTGGCTGCTGCTGGAACTCCCATCCCCGTCGTGGATGTCTGTGAAACAAAGAGCAGACACGTTACGTGGTCCAGAGGAACTGCCATGTAAGGACCTCGACAAAGAGGGGTCAGCGTCAGCCTCACCATTGTGGCAGACTCTACCTACTAGGCACTTAGTACAACTGACTCATTCTAGTCCTTACAGCCTTCAGAGGGAGGCACAACTGTGCCCTCCTCCGTACACAACAGGCGCACTGAGGCTCAGAGCAACGAGGGGGCTTGTCATTGCTCCACACTCTCCAGCCATCGTTTGGTGGAGCCCAGCCCATCCACATGCCCACAAGCCAACTCCCAGGCTGCCTCAAACCTCATTGAAGCCCTCCCAGGGAACCTTGTGTTCATGGTGACACTTCACCAAGGTTACCATCACACACAACTCACTGCCATTGAATCAATTCTGACTCATAGCAACCCCCTTTGGGTTTCTGAGGCTGTAAATCTTTATGGAAGTAGATTGCCCCATCTTCCTTCTGCGTAGTGGCTGGTGAGTTTGAACTGCTAACCTTCTGGTCAGCAGACAAATGCCTTATCCACCAGAGTTCCTTCATCACACACATTCCAGTCTTACAATCGTCTGGCTGTGTCCCTGTGCGTGACTGACTCCCACTAGGCTGATGGCTCCTGGACATGTTCCCAATGCACCCCAGCACCTGCTGGAGCACAGATAAAAGCAGGGAGCAGGACCAGAACTAGGGCGAGGCACTCACCACAGGTGCAAAACGTAAGGGGGTTGACCAAAACTCCCAGCCATCAAGATAAACGACATTGTGCAATATTTGGAAAAAAGATCCATGATGTGATGAGGAAAACACAAGTTTTAAATAAAGATGAGATGGGCATTTCTGATTTTTCCCTTAGTCTCTGATATGGTTCTGCATCACATTGTTACTGAACTTGTCTTGATTTTAAATTCCAAAATTTCGTTCATTGTGGGTGTCTTTTGTGTGTGTGTGTGTGATTTGGGTGAAGGTTTACACAGCAAATTCACTTTCCATACAGCAGTTCACATATACTTTGTCTCATGTCATTGACCACAGTTTACCACAATGCTCCAGCTCCCCTCCCACTTCCTCCCCATAGTTACCTCTTCCCAGTGTCCATCCCTTCATGCATTCCTGCCCCCTGAGCTGTCTCCCTGTGCATAAGCTGTGGGTGTCTTTTTAAAAAAGAATATTTGATTTTGTTAAAATACTGCATTAAATATCATTTATCTTGATGACAAGGAGCCCTGGTGGCACACCATTAAGCATTCAGCTACTAAGAGATTGGAGGTTCGAACCCACCCAGTGACTCTGTGGGAGAAAGACCTGGCCATCTGCTCCCATAAGATTATAGCTTAGAAACCCCATGAGCAGTTCTGTCACATGGGGAGCCATAAGCTGCAATCAACTCGCAGGCATGCAACATCAACAACACCATCCTGTGACTGAGATTTCTGGTGCCCTAGTGTGTAAGGGGACTGAGTGATGTACTCTACTCAAGACACTTAAAAATGGACAGGACAGAGGAGAAGGGAGCCCAACCAACAGCTGGGCGACTTGCCTGAAGGGGGAAGTGACCACAGACACCGATCATTCTACACAGCTTGGTCCCTTCCGAGGGTCAGGGGAAAACCATAGATTGTCACCTCAGGTTCAAGAACCCAGTCTGAGGCAGGGGCACTGGTAGTTCAATGGGAGACCTGAGCTTTTGGGCACAGGTTCAAAACCCAGTTGGACCAATTTGAACTGTGTGACCCAGGGCAAAATTTTTTTGCTTAGATTAAAGATAGCCCTCCTAACTCTTGGAGTGTCCTAAGGATTAAAAGCAGAAGCCCTCAGGCACCTAGCCTTGGACTTGGTTTACAGCAAGCAGACTTACCCACAAATATCAGTTCCTCTCTCTCTTTCCTTAAAATAATGACCCATCAAGTGAACTATTTTTAAAGTTAACACTTTTTTCTCTGTTGACTTTCTTTTCTCCAGAGATGTGTTTCCTTGAAGAAAAGTTTGAATCCAGGAGAAAATGAACTTTTAATTAGAAATCAGCAGAAATTTATTGATTTGTGGTCAGTCAATTACTTTAAAAGGATACACGAAAGGTGGGGGGACCAGGTTTGCTGGTCCGATAGAGCCTGGTGGAACCACTGAGACTGTGGCCCCTAGCTGCCCTTCAGGTGTGGAATTGAACCCACACCCGTGGTTTCCAGCCAAACAAAAGACAGGCATATGAGTTGAACATTTACCTCAGGTAGATATACTCCTTGGAGGGAACAATCATGAGAGAAAGAAGGGCTGCTTATGCACAGGGAGACAGGTCAGGGGGCAGGAGTGCATGGAGGGATGGATACTGGGAAGAGGTAACTATCGGGAGGAAGTGGGAGGGGAGCTGTTGCATTGTGGTAAACTGTGGTCAATGACATGAGACAAAGTGTATGTGAACTGCTGTATGGAAAGTGAATTTGCTCTGTAAATCTTCACCCAAATAACAATAAATACCTGTGAAACCCAAGGAGGGGTCGCTATGAGTCGGGTCCAACTCGACGGCACATAACAACAACAACAACAAATAAAAGGATACACGAAAAGTCTTACATTAATGGCGCAAACAGCTAGAGTCGGAGACCTAAAAATTTGGGGTGAAAATTTGTATCAGAACACACTGGCCTTAGTAGTAACCCAGCTTCTCTGACAGTCTAGTGGGAGTCAACACACTTATTCTCTTACTGCTTATGAGACCCACCCCCCCACCCTCCTAGCAAGGGGGAAGCTACTTGGATCTTAGATATTCATTGGCTGGTGGGCTAAATGAAGCAGGTGCCATCACCTCAGTGGAGGCTGGGTCTTCGTATGCACGGGATTGGAACACATACAAGAATTACTTAGGACATATCCATGCTCCTAATTGAGGAGCAAACCCACTCAGGCACTTCACCAAATGGACCAACACTTCTCTAAATTGGATCTTCAGTTTCTGGGTATTAAATGAGTTCCCTGTTTCCTTTGTAAATGCTGGTTCCGCTTGCTTCTGAACAAGACAGAAATCAAATGAAAAAGCCAGGATGATTAGAAATGTCTGCCACAGAGTTTATTCCTGCGAGCATCTTGCTGCATTCTGTTCTGTTCTTTCCACAGAGCACACAGCATGACGGCTTGCTCTTTTCTACTCGCAGGTCTCCTTTTGAGTAAATAAATGTAGAGACAGGAGTTCATTGTTCCAGGAACGGTCTTAAGCAGCCACACATTTCTCTTGCCATTGCAGAGTGATGACTCTGGCCATGAGCTTGCACCCCTGGTCTGAAATCACTCCAAACTCTTGACATTTTTTTCAATAATAAACCAAACCACATTTGGGTTTTTACTGCCATACTGTGGTACAAACAAATACATCTGGTGTATCCCCATTTAGCCACTAGTATTCCAGGTAACCAGAGCTTCTCGTTAACTGAGATTTAAGATAGCTGGCTGCATCGTTAAACAATTGCTCCCTGCCCTTTATTTCATAAAGGCCTTGGGACCGTAGGCTGTTGTCCTGGCTTCCATTGGACAGGAAGTTTTACCACTCCAAAACACGTGAACCCCACTAGGCTGACCTGCTGCTGTGGTCAGCTGCTACCGAGTTGCCCCCAACTCACAGAGACCCCACGAACAAGGGGACAAAACACCGCCCTCTCCCGTACCATCTGATTCACTGGTTGCAGACGAGGTCACCGTGACCCATGGGTTTCCTTGGCTGATGTTTGGAAGTGGGTCACTGGGTCTTTTCTTCTAGTCCATCCTAGTCTGGAAGCTCTGCTGAAATCCGCTGAGGATCATAACAGCACACAGGCCTCCACTGACAGGTGAATGGTGCCCGCACGTGAGGTACACCAGCCGGGAACTGAACTTGGGTCTCCCACCGAACCACCGGTGCCCCTGCTAAGCTAATCTAGCCTCCTTCTTTTATAGACTGCAAAACAAAGATCCACAGGACACAATGTCCCGTCCAAGGAGACCCAGTTAAGGAACCACTGGGGGTGGAACCAGCATGTGGGACCCATGTGTGTGGCAACTGTGTTCAGCAGGACCACCGCACAGAACCCCAGAGCTCCTCAGAGCACAGTCAGAAAACTGGTTGGTCCTTCCATTCACTCCTCTGGGGCTACTGTCTCCCTTCCAGCACATGCAATGTAAGACCCTTCCCACTGACACCATCATAGACGAGCTCGCAATGGTCAGGGATGTCTCAGAAAGCACGCCAAGTCACAGCTACTCTCGGTAGCCATGGCTTCAAAGAAAAGTCCGGTTGACTGGCTCTGGGGCCCAGGGTAAGGAATAATTCCCCTGTTCTCTTTTTTCTGTCTTCTGTTACCTTCTGTAGGGTTCTCCTGACCACACTCCACCTGTCATGAGGCTTCCCTCCCCCCAGAAACATTGATTTGGACTTTCCCAAGACTTCCTGTCTTGCACTTTGATGAACGTTTCTGGCTGTGCTTGTCTTTTCAAGCCTTCTTGATTGCTATCCATTTAGACAGCTACATCTTCACTATGCATCGTCCGAAAGTTCCATTCACTTAACAGTGTCTCTTGTTTCAAGTCATTATCCCCGAGTGCCAATGAGCCTGGGCAGAGGTCGGCTTCATTCAGCACTGCCTGAACATGACCCTTTAAATTGAGGTGTTTCCAATACCCTGGGCCCCCCACTCAGGATACTCCCACCATTTTCTGATGCACCCAAGTATGAAAGGCTCTCTCAGCCATCTCGGTCCACTTTATTTATTTATTTTCCGCGGTGGTTGGGTGAAAGCATACAGAGCAAATTAGCTTTCCGGTCAACAATTTACAGGCATACCTTGCTTTACTGCACTTCGCTTCACTGAGCTTCGGCGATATTGCATTTTTATAAATTAAAAGCTTGTGGCAACCCTGCATCAAACAAGTCTATTGGCACTATTTCCCCAACGGCAGGTGCTCACTTCATGTCTCTGTGTCACATTTTGGTCATTCTCACATTTCAAACGTTTTCATAAGGCTCTTGCACACTTTATAGACCACAGTACAGTTTAAACATCACTTTTATATGTACTGGGAAACCAAAGGATCTGTGTGACTCGCTTCATTACAATGTTCACTTCCTTGCGGCAGTCGGGAACTGAACCGGCAATCTCTCCTGGGTCTGTGTACACATTTTGGTGGGATCCGTTGCAGTCCCCTCAGTGTAACTGCTCCCTTTCCACTTCCTTTCTGCGTCCCCCTTTCCATTCTTTCCTGCTCCTTCCTGACTTCTGAGCTTTGTTTTGGGGCAAACGCTGCCCTTCGGTCTCATGGGGTTGTTTATTCTGAGGGGTACTTTCCTCACAAGTGTCACTATTCACTTCACAGGCCTGTTGTTCGGCTGCGAGATGATCCCCAGGGCTGGGTCCAGCTCCAGGTTTGAAGGGCCACAGTCTTGAGGTGAGTCCACTTTAAATGTTACAATCACGTCAGTAACGTACCAAAAACAAAATCAAACCAAACTCTCTGCCATCCAGTCAATTCCAACTCCTAACAACCTCCACTGGGTTTCCAAGGCAGTAAATTTTTATAGAAGTAGATCTTTCTTCTGCAGAGTGGCTGGTGGGTTTGAACTGCCAGCCTTCTAGATAGCAGTCAAATGTCTAAGGCACTGAGCCACCAGTAAAGTACCAAAACAAACAAACAAAACTCACTGCTGTGGAGTCGGATCTGACTCATAGCGACCCCTCTTTGGGTTTCTGAAGCAGTATCACTATGGAAGTGGATTGCCCAGTCTTCCTTCTGAGGAGTGGCTGGTGGGTTTGAACTGCCAGCCTTCTGGTTAGCAGTCAAATGCCTTAGGTGCTACGCCACCAGAGCCCACTCAGTAATGTACAGGAAAACTAAATAACAGGTTCTCAGTAGCAAGCAGATATGCTTCTGAACTAAAGAAAGCAAAGCCTGGACCTCACCATTTCCCAATCTCACCCGACACATGGCACTTGAGGCCACATAGCACCAATCCCTCCTCCCTTTGCTCAGTGACAAAAGTTTCCATTTTAAATGGATTTCACAAGAAAGCAAGCTTGGAATGCAAAGGTGGAGAAAACATTAATAATATTTTTCTAGCAGCTTTCAGATCTCTGCAGCTTGTAATAAGTTGTTTGTGATAACATTTGTTTATTTTCATTTTGTCCTGCTCTGTTTATGTTTTGTTGTTGTTGAGTTCAACTGTAAAAAAATTTTCCCAATGAGGGAAAACAATTTTTCTTTTTTTTTTAAATCTCCTAGACCCTTTAAAAGGAACTCTGGTGGCACAGTGCCTAAGGTATTTGACTGCTAACCAGAAGGTTGGCAGTTCAAACCCATCATCCACTTCATGGAAGAAAGATGGGACAATCTACTTCTGCAAAGATTGACCACCTTGGAAACTCAATGGGGTCTCTATGAGTCAGAATCAACTTGATGGTAGTGAGTGAGTTAGACCCTTTAAAGCATTTTAGACCTTCAAATGTTTGCATGTGTGGTACTTATCTTGCAATAAGTTTATTTCAGATTCATTTGCCGAGTGCTAATAATGATCGTTAACACAAATTTACAATGTGCTGGGTACTGCTCCAGGAGCCCTGGTGGTGCAGCAGTTAAGTGCTCAGCTGCAAACCAAAAGGCTGGCAGTTCAAATCCACTGGGTGCTCTGTGGAGAAAGATGTGGCTAGTCTGCTTCCATGAAGCTAGCAGCCCTGGCAACCGCATGTTCTACTCTATCCTACAGGTTGCTGTGAGTTGCAATTGCCTTGATGTCCTGGTTGATAGGGTACCGACCATTCCTTAACATGCACTAAACCACCCAATTCCCATAAAATAGGCTTTTGGTGTGGTCAGTATCATCCCCACTTTACAGATAAGGAAACTGAGGCACAGTCTCTGCAACTAAGAAACGGGCTATCATGGTCCCAGCCCAGGCAGTCCGAGCTCCTGCTGTTAACCCAAGGCTCTACTGCCGTCTTCGTGTGCGACGTCTGCTCATCTTCACACCCACAGAAGCTGCAGTGTGACCGCCTTGAAGGGGCTGATCAAATCACACAGAGGGGAGAAGGCCGAGGAAAGAGGGTGAGAGGCCGATTCACCCAGAAACAAAAGCCACACAGACTGTGGCGGAAGCATGTAGCATAGAACCGCAACACACGTATGTTTCCTGGACCTTCCCAGGTTCCACAGGGTTTCTGGCTCCAGAGGAGCCACTGCTTCCAAGGCAGGAGCACTGTCGCGTGCAGTGGCGGAAACGGGTTCCTCGGGGCATCCTGAGGCTGCATTAGTTATAAATGGTGTGATGTCACAGCCAACCAGGACTCCTCCAGACATCCGTCCCTCAGAAATCCATCCCGAGAAGGCACCCGAGTGCTTACAGCCTCAACTCCGCTGAAAGTCTGTAGGAAGGGCTGTGCAATGATCCTACCTAGACAATTTCCCCAAGCCAGATCCGATTCTAGTGATGTGGTTAAAAGGAGCTCTGATGGCACAGTGGTTAAAGCATTTGGCCGCCAATCAAAAGGTTGGCAGTGTAAACCCACCAGCCGCTCTGTGAGAGACAGATGAGGCAGTCTGCTTCTGTAGAGATTTACAGCCTTGGAAACCCTATGGGGTAGTCCCACTCTGTCCGATAGGGTCACTATGAATCGGAATTGACTTGATAGCAGTGGTTTGGTTTTAAGGTGGTTAAAGTGCTAACTGAAAGTTCATCAGTTCGAACCCACCAGCCACTCCGCGGGAGAAAAGACCCGGTGATGTGCTCCTGAATAAGCCAGGAACTTCAATGGATCACCTCTGCTCTGTTCCACATAGTGGCTATGAACCAGAATTGACTCGGCACACAAGACCACCACCACAATGTCCATGTCCTCAAAGAGCGAACTAATGTCCTGAGAGAGTCCATCCTAAGGATCTCCAAACACACAGAAAACAAAACTAGACATTCAAGACCAGGAAAAGGCTGAAGGCTATGTTAACCTCCACTCAAAAGTGGTTTGGTGTAACACACTCACACATACACATGTGTGTGCACACACCCTATCTCCCTTTAAAATGCTATGCTTTGCAGAGACGACCCAAGGCAGGTGCACAGCCCACAAAACTTAGTGAAAACCTGGCATCATCCATACCATGCGGACTGTATCACATCTAACAAAGAAAAAGAATGTCTTCCCAACTCAGAAGCAGAGAGTCAGTTTGTAACTGGTGAGTGCGTCAAATTGGGTCATGGAAACACTCTATCTAAATAGTATTTAAGTGTTTATCTGCAGCAGGATCAGCTTCTGAGAATAACTACCCTGCAGGCATGCAATTCCTCTGGGGGGTTGATTTGGGTGAAATGCAGTTAGCAAAAGAGAATAATGAAAATTAAACTAACGAGTAACAGCAAGCAGGAAAACGCGTTAGAGAGAGTTGCTCAGCTCGGGAAGGGCACCTCAGCATCTTTTCACTGAGGTCGGGACCCTCGAAGTCCAGAGTCCACAGCACACCTCTGAAGGCCGCCCCTGCACCTCTCCCGCGTCTGCCCAGCATGCTTCACAGCCCTGCCGCGCCCTGGGTCACCCCCTTACGTTCCATGTCTGGGATCCACTTGCAAGCTCCACGCAAAGACACCACTGCCTTTTCAAAGCCGCCTGGTCCAAGGAAGGCAGGGGACATGGGGTTCCCAGGCACGCTTGGGTCCAAGGGAAAAATAAGCCTCAACATCCTCTTTTAGTGGACCCAACACCAGATGGCCACTGGTTTCCAGTTTCTACCATAGGGAAGGAAGTAAGGCAGCCGAACTGTTATTTGTGTCCTCCTCAGAACCCTGACTCTCCAGACAAAGGGAGAAAAAATGAACCCGTCCGGAAGCCTGTCGGCAGGGAAAAGCGAACTCTCCGCACTGGCTCTATGCCTCCCCAGAAGCCCCAGGTCTCCTCCGGGGCCTGACCTTCCCAAGGGAGGGCCGTCACTCTGACTGGCTTCATCCTCCCCACCCCCGCCTCAAGGCAAAATAAGGTACTTTTCCCCTCCAACATCCATAGGGCAGATGGTGCCCTCCTTGAGACCAAGGGCTGTATCTTCCTTGGGTCAGGGTATCCGGATTTCTATCGATAAGTGTTTTGTTTCATGTCAGCACTGGGTCTGACTTGGAGCCAGGGAGCAGGATGACAGCCAGTAAAAATAGCTGACACAGAGCACTGACGGCATCCCATCTAAATTTCACAACGCCCCTTGGAGGTTAGTTAGTCCCACCATCAGCCCCATTTTCCAGATGCAGAAACTAAGGCACAAGGAGGTTAAATAACTTGTCCAAAGGCACAAGCAAGGAAGTAGACGAGGTGGGACTCAACCCAAGGGAGCTGCTATTGCTGCTGCTGTTGTTGTTAGTACATAGAGTTGGGCCCCTGACTCATGGCGACCCCATGCACAATGGGATCTGAGCCTTGTGGTCCATAGGGTTTTCGATGGCTGGTTCTGGGGAGCCGACTGCCAGGCCTTTCTTCCTGGTCTGTTTTGTGTGGATGCACCACTGAGACCTGTTGAGCATCACAGCAGCACTCAAGCCTCCACTAACAGACGGGCAGTAGCTGCCCTTGAGGTGCCCTGGCCCGGAATCAAAGCCAGGACCCCTGCATGGAAGGTGGGACTTGTACCACACGGTACAAAATCCAGAGACACAAAAGGGAGCCCAGTGAAACAGGCCTGCTCACCTCTGTCGCTTGGCCACTCAGTGACCGTCCCTGGAAGTAACGGGCACCACCAGAATCTTCAGTAATGAGAGAATTCTCGATCTGCGATCCTGTCTGTCTACTATTTGGGGTGCCCATTCTCTTATGAAATGATAAAGAAAGTGGATAAGGGCTTGCTTGACTTTAACGCCCTCGATGGAGAAAGGGAGAAAGGGAGTGCAGGAGGAGGGGTGTGTGGTTGTGGCTGTTGTTACGTGGCTAGCTACCGTCAAGTCTGCCCCAGTGCACAGTGACGCCACGTCTGCCCCAGAGCGTGGTGACGCCACGTGCAAATGAACGCAACTCTGCCCACTCTGCCCGCTCCTGGGCCGTCATGCGCAGCTGTGGATCGTTGCGTTGTGATCCATACAGTTTCCACCGGCTGATCTTCAGCCACAGCCAGCCAGCCACAGACTGTGCATCGGTGCACTGGCCAGGAATAGACCTGGCTCCCCTGCATGCAAGACAAGAATTCTGCCACTGGCCTGCATGTGGCCGTCTAGATCGACAATGGGTCTCTCCTTGTCCAGACCAAAGAAGAACGAAGAAAACCAAAGACGCACGGAGACCATCAGTCCAAGAGACCAGTGGACCATGCGAACCTCAGCCTACGTGACCGCGAGATCAGAACTAGATGGTGCCTGGCTACCACTGTCAACCACTCAGAAAGGCATCAGTGCAGAAGATCATGGATAGAGTAGGAAAACAATGTGGAACAAAACTCAAAATCATTTAAAAAAAAAAAAAAAAAAACAGACCAGGTTTGCTGGTCTGATAGAGCCTGGTGAGACCCCCAAGACTATGGTGCCTAGTTGCTCTTCAGGTCTGGAACAGGCGCATGGGGTGAACATTTACATCAGGTAGATATATTCCTTAGAGAGATCAATCCTGGGAGAACAGAGGGCAGTGTTTGCACAGGGAGGTAGCTCAGAGGGCAGGAGTGCATAGGAAAGAAAGACACAGGGAAGAGGTAACTCCAGGGAGGAAGTGGGAAGAGAGGTGTTGCACTGTGGGGAATTACAGTCAATGTCATGAAACAACGTGTATATGAACTGCTGTATGGAAAATGAATTTGCTCTGTAAACTCTCATCCAAATCACAATAAAAATAAAAAAGAATTCTGCCACTGAACCACCAATATCTGACCTCTTAATTCCACATTAGTTCTCCAAAAATATTTTCACCAAATGGTCAAATGGGTGCGGTGTGAGGTCACGCACGCAGCCTTGGACTTGGGTCTGAGGTTCGAGGTTTCTGATCTGCCACTTGTGAGATGATGGCCCCAGACAAGTGCCCGCCCTCTGCAGGGCTCTGGGGAAACTCCAGTGCTGTCCGGGGCAGACAGGAGGGGGCAGGTTGGCCTGGAAGGGGAGGTTATGCTGGAGCCAATGAGACGCAGGTTTAGCAACAGGAGGGGAGGGTGTCCTTAGGAGGCAAAGGCACAGGGAGTGAGAGAAACCAGGTGAGAAGGAAGGCAGGCCAGACTGGCTCCCTAGGCATCCAGCAGGAACCCTGTGGTGCAGTGGTTAAGGGCTCAGCTCCTAACAGAAAGGCTGGCAGGTCAAACCCACCAGCTACTCGCAGGAGAAAGATGTGCCATGCCAGTCTGCTGCAAAGATTACAGCCTTGGAAACCCTATGGGGCCGTTCTACTCTGTCCTACAGGGTCACTTTGAATCAGAATCCCCCCAACAGCAGTGGGTTTGGTTTGTGCGCCCAGAAGAGGGTATAAACTTGGCAAGGCCCTCAAGAGCTAGGAACTGGCTTTCCAGGAAAATGTGCCCCCTGAAGTCTGCAGAGGATTGCCTCACACCCATAGGCACCGCCTGACAGCTCTTATCGAGGGGTTCCCCTGGCCCCACCACCACCCCTGCTGGCTAGAATCAAGAGCTATCTGGGGGAAGCAGAAGACATGGTGAGAGTAAATTTAGCACAATTGAAACAGCAAGCTCCCAGAGCCCAGCGCCGGAGGGAGCAGGCTTACTCAGTCCAGGAAGGACAGGGACTCAGGTCACCAGGAGGCCCTAGGACAGGGCCAGCCAGGCACCTGCCTAGCTCCCCAAACGTCCAACAGCGAGGGACAGAGACGCCCACTAAACACACCTCACCCCAGCACTGTCGACAAGGCGCTCTTGGCGGCTGGGAGCTGGTGCCAGGCCCGGCTGGCTGGCAGGCGACCACACCTATGTAACCCTGCCGGAGCCGGCAGGCCAAGACCACTGATGTTCCTCGGGGGCACATTCCCCAACTACCAAGGCTGCCTGCTGCTGGTTGTTAAAACAAAGACATTAAACTGCTATGTGGACTGTCATCCTGAAATACAAACTTAAACATGGCAATAAATCTGAAAATGTTCCCAAGGGTTTAATGGGATAATGTGTAACAGGCCCAGTGCAGGGGCATGGCCTGCCTGGCAGGTGTGGGGATTCCTCTGGTGAGTCACCCCTCGGTCTGGTGGTTGTGTTGCTGTTGAGTTGGTTTTGACTCATAGTGGTCTGGTTGAGGGGCGGGGGCGGGGATATCTGTGGCTTGGCCTCTCAGGTGATGGCATCCCAGTTATAAACGATGCCAGTCTTTGGGGGAGGAGGGTAGACAGAATCCTGTGAGGGGTGCTCACACATCACCTTAAGACTCGACTGGGTCACTTACTGAAGATATGGCATACCCTCCCTCCCTGTCTCTGGTCTCCAAGAACAAATCAGTGGGCCTGGGGCCAGGCCTAGGAAGCTGCATTTTATTAAGCCCTCCCCCTGCCTCTCCCACCCACCCACCCCATTCTCACATCTTGAGGAACCTTGGAAAGGAGAATCAGGGAATTCCACTTTGAACTCTGGAAGGAGAGGTCAGGAACTCCAAACCCCTGTTCCCCACCCCACTTTTAACCCCCCAGCCCCACCTAGGGACACTGTTTGATTACCCTTGCTGAAATCAGAAAGACCTAATGCAGAAGGTACTTTGGGAGGTGGGGCCGCAGCCAGCACCCAAATCAGGCACCCAGTTTTGTAGGACCTGAAGCTTATGCAATGTGGAGAGCCTTCTTTAAAATAACTCAAAATTAGAAGGAAAAAAAAGAGGGAGAAACTTCAGTGCCTGGGAAGGAGCCTGTGTAAGTGGGGGGACCCCCAGAATCACACTCAGCTGGCTCCCCACTGACTCCACCTCTAGTCCATCCCCCTTTTCTCACTGGGCCCCTCCATTCCCACTGCTTGACAGTGATGGCCGCAGAGAATCACCTGTCCTCTCCCATCTGGCAGGCAGACTTTAAACCTCAAAATCCTCAGGAATTGGGGCTCTTGGGGTCCAGCCATCCAACACCAGTCTGCAGCGTTCAGCTACCAACCTCTCTACCAACAACCCACCCACATCTCATCAGGCTTAAAATCTGTTGCCCTGAAAGAGATAGACTTCACTGAGGTCCCTGAAACTTCCCCCAGTCTTTCTGGGGTACAACCTGGCCACACGCACTAGTACCCCACAACTGTATCACCCAAGATTGTTCTCTTCACGATACTTCAACCCCAAAATTATCCAAAGCAATGAGCAACCTGTGCAAGGCCATTGGTTACAGCTCTAGTAACAGGAAAAGGGAGAAATGAGAGCGGCTGACAATTATTACCCACTTCATTCATACGTGCCGGACATCATGCTACAGGCTTCACATGCTTCAGTGTATTTATTTAATCCTCACACTACTACAAAATCCAGTTTCCAAATGGAGAAACTGATGCAGCTGATTAACAGAGTATGTGTATGGGGGGCGGGGGCACAGATTTGTAGCATCTGCTGATCTCCATGGTGTAAACATCCCTCCACTGCCAATTTCAAGCCACCTGAGGTTTAGCAAGGTCCCTGGGTGGTGTGAGAGGCTCGCACTCTACTAACCCGAAGATCGGTGGTTCGAACTCACCAGCAGCTCCTCAGACAAAAAGGCCTGGCAATCTGCTCCTAGAAAGACTACAGCCTCGGAAACCTTATGGGGCAGTTCTACTCTGCCTTAAAGGGTCGCTGTGAGTTGTAATCAATTCAATGCCACACAACAACACTAGCCCAAAGGCTGGAGGTTCGAACCTACCTAGTGGCATCGTGGGAGAAAGCCCTGGGGATGTGCTTCCATAAAAGATTCCAGCCAAGGAATGCCAAGGACCTCGCCCTACAGCCACACCCTGCATTTGGACTTGTAGCCTCCTGGACTGTGAGACAAACTCTATTCTTTAAAGCACACACACTTACACGCACACACACACAAAGATGACAGCCAAGAAAACCCTATGGGGCTGTTCTACTCTATAACACAGGGGGCTGCCTTGAGTTGCCATCAACTCAACGCCAATGAGTTTTATAGTTTAGCAACAAGCTCCCACCACCATTAAAACTGAGGCACAGAGAAGTCAAGGTTGCTGGACTGGGAAACAACAGAGTCAAGTTTAAAACCAGCAGTTTAACTAAGTCTATACTCTGACCACTGCCACATAAGCCTGTAAAGATCCAACTATAGCGAGTGGCTACCACTAACACTCAGGAAGGAATCCTTTGACTCAAACCAACACTTCATGACCAACACTTATTGAGTGCTTACCACACCGCACAGCAACAAGATAAGCACTGTAAAAGAACCCTCTGAAGTGCGTACTTTATTGGGATTGTCATAAATTACTAAACAATGATTTAGATAAGTAAGTGCTTAAAGAGAGGTAGCTAGTATTCCTCCCATTTTGCAGATCTTAAGCTACACAGAGAGGTTACACAGTGGTAGGCGTGGAATTAAGACCCAGGCTGACTCCAGTCAACACTCTTAACCACAGTGCTTGTCAAAAAAAAAATATGATGTTAAGTGAAAGAAGGAAGCATGGCGGCAAGAACAGACTCCTGGGCCTAGGCAGAAGTGGATCTGGGAAGGTGGAGTGGGGTGGGCGGTAAATCCGCTCAAGCCTCACGCAAGCCTACATCTGGGAGAGTCACTCTCCATCACCTAGTGAGTGTGATTTGGGGCAAGTCCCCCAGCAGCCCCAGCTGGTTTCCTCCTCTGTGCAGTGGCGATCGTCACACCTATCTCAAGGGGCTGTCCTAGGATGAAGAGGGAACACGAACGCGGGGGACACAGCCCCTGGCCCACACGAAGCAGTCAACGGTCTGGCTGTTGCTACGCACGGAAGGAGACCTGGAATCAAGGGCAAGATTTTTCACAAGGGGTTCTATCTAGTTGCCCAAAATTATGGCTCCGGCTGGTCCGGGCTTCCCAGCCACACCAAGTCCTCTGTATCGTGGACTCTTCCCTGGTACGAGCCACAGACGTGCCCCCTTTCCCTCCTGGGGTTCACCCACATTCACGGCCCCAGCTGGGCTCCGCGTGCAGAACCAAGTCCCCACCACTGGGGCCAGGCTGCCCGTCGGATGCCCCGGTCCAGCTCGCCTGCTCCGGGCGCTTGGGCATCCTGACCACCAACGCGGCGGCGGAGCATTGAACCCCAAAAGGGGCCCCCGCCGGCGTTCTGCTTTCGAAATCTAGGTGCTGCGCTACTTCCAAAGTCGGGGTGTTTCCGATCTCCTTTTGCTCCCAGACACTCACTAAAAAGAAAACTGCTGCGGTTCCTCTTTCAGTCCAACTTCCTCCGGGAGCGCCCCTCGGGCTCTGCGCTCTGCCCGCGCGGAACGCGGGGCCGCGGGGAGAAGGAGGCGCGGGCGGCGGGGCTCCCGTCGGAGCGCTTTGCAGAGCCGCGCCCGAGCCGGGGCTGCAAGGCAGGGTGCCCGGGCCGGCAGCGCAGCCCCTCCGGGCGCCCGACCCACGCCGAGGACCTCGGGGCCGCTTACCTGACGGCGGCCTCTTTCTGCTCAGCCGGCTCACCGCGCGGTTGAACATCGCCGCGGGCGGCCCGGGGAAGGAGAGCAGCCCTTGGAGCCCAAAGACGGCGAAAAGAAGCAGGAGGGTGAGGAGGAGGAGGAGGAGGAGGAGGAGGAGGGCGAGGGGAGGAGCCGCGCGCAGCACCGCCCCGC
>NW_006921625.1:13352392-13376939 GCF_000298275.1 Orycteropus afer afer | reverse complement strand
CTAGGAGGGCAGGCGGGCCGGGTGTCCCGCTCCTCCCGGAGCCGGTCTGCGCTCGATGGAGCCCCGCCAGGCGCTCTGGCGCGTCCCGGGGCCCCCTCGGCGCTCCGCCGGGCTCGGGAGATGCCGCCCCAGGCTTCGCGCCGCCCGGCTCCCAGCTCCTTCCGCCCTCTGCCCGCAGCCCCGAGAAACCTGGCTCAGGCGGAGGTCCCGCTGGGCGCCCGGCGGGATCGCCTCCCGGTACCCAGACGGGAAGCGAAGGCTCCGAGAGGCTTCGCGGTTCTGCAAAGCCCGTACGTGGCGTCGGCTCGCGGCCTCCTCCGCTTTGCACCCGGGGGCTCGGCCACCCGGATCCAGGACCCCCTACGCGCCCCGGCCCGTGCCCGGACTCTGTGGACACAGCCTTGTACGGCCGCGGGCGCTGGCGGAGCGTCGCCGGGCCGGTGGGCGGTTTCCGCGCGCAGAGCCAGACGCGGGCGCGGGGTTGCGGGCGCCTTCCTTGGGCCTGAAGGCTGCAGCGCGGGCCTCCAGGGAATTCGGAGGAAGCCCGCGGCCCCAGCGCCAGCGTGCCTTTGCTCCGCACACGGCCTGCCCCGGGCACTTTTATAACTTTGGGGACACTTTTGGATGCAGCGCCCGTAGAACCTTGGCCCTCAGAGGGCCCCACTGCGCGCTCGGCCTGATGTCCCCCCTCCCGCTGCCTGTCATTTGCTCGCGCCGCGCGCTCGCGCTCCTTTTGTAGCTCATTCCTTCTTCACAGCAGCCCGAGAGCCGGCGTCAGGAGACCCAGTTTCCTGTGCATTTGGGTTGCGAGAGATTCTTTCTGGCGAGTCTTCCTTTTCCCCTTGTGTGTCCGCCTTTGTCTCTAACTTGGTGTTTATTTTTAGCTGTTCTAATTGCTGTTTTTCCAAGTCCTTCGCCTGTCATCAGCCCCTCTCCACTGATCCTTTCATAATGTTTTCACTAGCTAGAACTTTTCTTCTTTTTTGAGTTGCTAGTTTGGCTAATTTTTCCTCCCTTCCCTACCCATTTCCCCAGCCTCACTGCCACCCTTTCTACCCTAACCCTTGTGGCGTCTTCTCTCCCTACCCTTCCCACCTGCAAAGGTACCTTTCTAAGCGGTCTCCACTGTGGGGGAGGTTTTCCCTGGCCCTTTAGCTTTTCAGCTGTCACCCTAGAGGCCACCACTGTCCCAACCTGCTGTTGGCCTACTCCAAATGAGGTGGGCTCATGGGACCTTGCACTGGGCTGCAGTGGGATCCCTCTGTTAAACTATGTTGTTGTTGTTATTATGTGCCATCCAGTAGGACCCAACTCATAGCAACCCCTCCTTGAGTTTCCAAAGCAGTAGTATCACTACGGAAGTAGATTGCCCCATCTTCCTTCCGAGGCATGGCTGGTGGGTTTGAACCACCAGCCTTGTGGTTAGCAGTCAAGTGCCTTAGGCACTCCACTACCAGAGCTCTCCTGTTAAACTATAAGCAGGACTTTTTAAGTGCATCCTTCCATAACATGTCTGGCAAGATGGGGCTTAACTAAAAATTAGCAATGTCTGCAACCCATGGTCACATCACTGAGTCATTTCTGGAGCCAAGTGTGAACCTGTTCCAATGTTCTGCAGGAATGAAGCAGGCAACATACACCAAGTGCACAAACCAACCACCATTTCTTCCCTTGACTTTTTCTGAGGAAAATTCTAGACCTTGGATGAGAGTTGAATGTTACTTACATAAATGGTTTTGTGTAATATTTCTTAGACATGGCCAGCACACTTCGGGAGTCCCTGGGCGATGCAATGATTAACCAGCTGGGCTAACCTAAGGGTTAGAGGGTCGAGTCTACCCAGACATGCCTCAAGAGAGAGGCCTGCTGTTCTGTTCCCAGAAAATTATCCACTGAGGCCCCTACAGAGCACGGTTCCACTCTGACACGAGGTCACCATGAATTGGAATCCAGTCCACAGCAACTGTTTTTTATTTTGTTTTGTTTTAGTTCTCTCTCTAGGATGGAGGTTGGTACTTGATTTCCCTGCCTCCCATTATGAAATTCAACAAGTTATATCCAGAAACTCAACAGAAGAGATGCACAAAAGTGCATGGCCTAGTCCTAGCCTATGGAAAGCATGTAACTCTGTTGATGAGGGGCACTATACACAGAATTTAAAATGTCTCAAGTCTGGATGTGAGTCCTGGTCCTAAAGGAGGGCCTTCAAAGGCTGGCAGAGTCCTGGATCCAAATGAGGTCACTGCATTCCCACAACAATGACAAGTACACCTAACACAGGAAAAAAGGAGACGACAGGATGGGGCAGTTAGGCACAGCCAGCCAAACTCAGTGCTGGTTGCCATGTCCACCCCTGACGTGAAAAACCCCAGTGTGGCCTAGTACGTGCTTCTGCCCCCCTCCTAAGCTAAGCCCACTGGGCCTTTCTGAAAATAGAACCGTTTGAAAGCACCGTGACTGTCCTGTTATTTTATCACATAATAAGTACAAAAATAAAGACACGATTGAGATGCAATGCACACAGTTGGAAATTTTTGTTTTGAGACATTGAAAGATTGATTGTCTTTGTAAAATAGTTATAGATAAGGGTGGGGGTGCCTGGCCTCCTCTAACTTCATGGGAGAGTCCCCAATCAGCATCTACCCTAAGCTGATTCCCATGAAGCAGAGGTCAGGCATGCCACCTCTCTCCAACCTTTTTAACCAATTCTGACACCAGCTGTCCTTCCCGTGGACTCTCTGCTGGGGTCAATAATTTGTTGAAATGGGCATGCAGAATTCACAGACCATATTCCCAATTACGGGGTTTATTAGGGAAGTACCAGGTTATAATTCAGGATCAGGCAGGACACAGTCCTTAGGTCAGGATAGCCCTTTCTGTGCTGGGACATCACAGGCCCCTCTCTGGCCCTCAGCTCCTGGGCCCCTCAGCTCCTTGGGCTCTTGGGCCATCCTGACCTCTGTCCTGCTTAAGAAAGTGTTACAAAGCTCTTCAGCTCCACCAGTAAGTGCCGGTAGGCACCCTACTCTGCCAGTAAAGCTCGGTCCAAAGGCACTCAGCTCTCGCTCAGTGGGTCCTGAGCCCAGCTCCACCAAGGGCCTGGAGGCATGCCACTGTGCCAGCAAGCCCCCTGCTTAAAAACCCTCAGCTTTCTCTCTCGGTGGACCAGGAAGCCCACTGTGCCATCTCCTGCTGGTCGCCTAGTTCAGCTATCTCTACTGTCGCCGTCTCTCTGCCACTGCTTCTTGCTGTCTCTCATTGTCTTTGGTGTTACAACACTCTCTCTCTCTCTCTCTGTCTCCTGGGTCTAAGAGGTTCTCAGCACAAAACTCTCAGGCCCAAAGGACACACTTCACTTCCGTCTCTTTATTTCTTGGTAGTAGTGAGATTCCCCATCTCCTGCCTATGGATGGCTCATTTTAAGCCTAGTGGGATGGCAAAGCTGACCAATCCCCTCGTTAGGGGTCCATAAACCGTACGTGTATGGTCCCACCCCCACAGGGTGCTATGCATCTTATTTGCAGTATTAGCAAGCTGTCCAATCCCCTCGTTGTTGTTGTTCTTAGGTGCCATCAAGTCAGCTCTGACTCATAGTGACCCTAAGCCCAACAGGACAAAACACTGCCCAGTCCTGTGCCAGCTTCACAATTCCCACTATACCTGAGCCCATTGTTGTAGCCACTGTGTCAGTCCATCTCATCGAGGGCCTTCCCCTTTCTCACTGACCCTCCACTCTACCTAGCATGATATTCTTCTCCAGGGAATGGTCCCTTTTGACAACATGACCAAAGTAGGTCTGGCCATTCTTGCTTCCAAGGAGCATTCCGGCTGCACTGCTTCCAGGACAGATTTGTTCGTTCTTCTGGCTGTCTGTGGTACTTCCAGCATTCTTCACCAACACCACAACTCAAAAGAATCAATTCTTCCTCCGTCTTCCTTATTCAGCACTTCAAAGAGGTCTTTTGAAGGAGATTTGCCCAGTGCAATACATCATCTGATTTCTTGACTGCTGCTTCCATTAACCCACCAACCACTCCTCGGAAGGAAGGTTGAGCAATCTACTTCCATGGTGATACCACCTTTGAAACCCAAGGAGGGGTCGCTATGAGTCGAGCCTGACTCGACGGCAAACAACAACAACAACAACAGCTTTCATTGGTGATGATTGTGGAACCAAGTAATATGAAATCCTTGACAACTTCTATCTTTTCTCTACTTATCATGATACTGCTTATTGGTCCAGCTGTGAGGATTTTCATTTTCTTTATATTGAGGTATAATCCATACTCCAGACTGTAGTCTTTAATCTTCATCAGTAAGTGCTTCAAGCCATCTTTACTTTCAGCAAGCAAAGTTGTGTCATCTGCATATTGCAGGTTGTTAATGAGTTGCTCCAATCCTGATGCCACCTTCTTCTTCATACAGTCCAGCTTCTCGGATTATTTGCTTAGCATATACATTGAATAAGTATGATGAAAGGATACAACCCTGATGCACTCCCTCCCTGATTTTAAACCATGCAGTGTCCCCTTGTTCTGTTTGAATGACACCCTCCTGGTCTATGTACAGGTTTCTTGTGAGCACACTAAGTGTTCTGGAATTCCTGTTCTTAATGTTATCCATCATTTGTTATGATCCACACAATCAAGTGCTTTCTTTCTTTTTATTTTTGCATTCTTTCCTCCCTTCCCCTCCCACCCCTGGTAACCAACAAAGAAAGTTTCCTTCCATATATAAACCTTTCCTTAACTTTAGTCAAGTGCTTTTGCATAGTCAATAAAACACAAGTAAACATCTTTCTTTCTGGTATTCTTTGCTTTGAGCCAAGATCCATCTGACATCAGCAATGATATCCCTCATTACATGTTCTCTTATGAATCCAGCTTGCATTTCTGAAGTTCCTGATCAATACACTGCTACAACCATTTTTGAATTATCTTCAGCAGAATTTTACTACTTGCGTGTGATATTAATGATATTGTTCAATAATTTCCACATTCTGTTGGATCACCTTTCTTTGGAATGGGTACACATGTGGATCTCTTCCAGTCAGTTGGCCAGGTCTTCCAAATTTATTGCCATAGATGAGGAAGTGCATCTGTTTGTTGAAACATCTCAATGGATATTCTGTCAATTCCTGGAGCCTTTTTTTTCACCAATTCCTTCAGTGTAGCTTCGACTTCTTCTTTCAGTACAATTGGTTCCTGATCATATGCCACCTCCTGAAATGGATGAACATCAACCAATTCTTTTGTTCTTGATGTCATCCCACAATTTGTCTGGTTTTTGGTCATTGGTGTTCAATGCATCAAACCTATCCTTCAGATGCTCTCTAAATTCAAGTGGGATATAATTAAGGCCATATTTTGACTCTCCTGAACTTGTTTTTTTTTCTCCCCCCATGTGCATTTTTTTTAATATTTTATTTTTATTGTGATTTGAGTGAAATTTTACAGAGCAAATTCATTTTCCATACAGCAGTTCACATACACTGTCTCAAGACATTGACTACAATTTCCCCCATGCAACAGCTCCCCTCCCACTTCCCCCCGATAGTTACCTCTTCCCTATGTCCATCCCTCCTCCATGCACTCCTGTTCCCTGAGCTGTCTCCCTGTGCATAAACAGCCCTTCTTTCTCCCATGATTGTTCTCTCCAAGGAATGTATCTACCTCAGGTAAATGATCACCTCATATGCCTGTCTTTTGTTTGGCTGGAAGCCACAGGAGTGGGTTCAATTCCAGACCTGAAGGGCAGCTAGGGGCCATAATCTCAGTGGTTCCACCAGGCTCTATCAGACCAGCAAACCTGGTCCCCCCTCCTTTTTTTTTCCAAATGATTTTGAGTTTTGTTCCACATTGTTCTCCCTCTCTCTCCAGATCTCCTACTTAGATCCCCCTCTGAATGGTTGACAGTGGTAGCCCGGCACCATCCAGTTTTTCTGGTCTCATAATTGTATAGGCTGCAGTTCACATGGTGTACCAGTTGCAAAGACTAACTGTTTCCATGAATCTTTGGTTTCCTTCATTCTTCTTTGCTCTGGATGAGGAGAGACCCATCATTGCATCTAGATGGCTGTTTGCAAGCTTTTAAGATCCCAGTTTTTACTTGCCAAAGTAGGAGGTGGAACAATGTTTTGTGCAGTATATTATGCCAATTGAGCTTGATGTCCCCTGCGACCATGGTCCCAAGCTCTCCTGGACTTGTTTTAACTGTCTTCAGCTTCAACTTGAACTTGCCTATGAGCAATTGATGGTCTATTCCATAGTCAGCTCCTGGCCTTGTTTTGGCTAAAGACATTGAGCTTCTCCATGGCCTCTTTCCATAGATGGGGTTGACTTGATTCCTGTATATTCCACCTGGCGAGGTCTGCTTGTATAGCCACTGTTTATGTTGTTGAAAAAAAGGTATTTGCAATGAATAAGTTATTGGTCTTGCAACTACTCTATTGGTCATGTGAAGTCTGGTGTCATTTCTATCACCAAGACCATATTTTCCAATTACTTTGTTTCCAACCTTCACATTCCAATCATCAGTAATAATCAGCATATCTTAATTGCATGTTTGGTCAATTTCATACTGCAGAAGTTGGTAAAAGTCTTTAATTTCCTTGTCTTTGGCTTTGGCGGTTGGTGTGTAAATGTGAATAATAGTAGTATTAACTGGTCTTCCTTGCAGGCACATGGATATTATCCTACCACTGGCAGCATTGTACTTCAAGATAGATCTTAAAACATTCTTTGTGATGATGAATGCCACGTCATTCCTCTCCAACAACCCTAATCTTTGTTAGGGTTCCATATACTTTAATTGCATAATCCTGCTCAGTCATTGGTGGATGTTACAAGACCATGGCAAGAAAGACCATATGAAAGTGATCCTCATACCACCACTCCCGTTTTAAGTGTCTTAAAATTCAAAAGCCAATGTGCACTGTGCAGAAGGCCAAGTTTAAAATATTAAGCTTCACGGCTTCTACACCTTCTCAGATGCACACACCACGAGATCAGGTTCTGCTTGCATCTGGACTGAAGGTGCTCACCATCAAAACAGCATCTTTGCTCTAAGCCCAGCACTCACTTGCGGTAGTTCATCTTGAACCTAACCCACTGCCATCAAGTTGATTCTCACGCATAGCGAACCCCCCAGGCTCCAAGGCTGTAAATCTTTACAGGAGGACGTTCCCTCACCGTCCTTCCGTGGTGCAGCTGGTGGGTTCAAACCACCTACCTTTTGGTTAGCGGTCCAACACCTTAACAGGGGCACCAGGCACCTCTGTAGCTCATCGTAGGCCCTCACCGACCTTGATGATCAGCCTGGGCAAGAAGCAGATCAGCAGCCCAGCCGCTTCTCTCCCCTGTTGCTCTCACCTTTCCTTCAGGGACAGTGAGAACAAGCAAGCAGCAAGAGCCCTGGATATCTTCTGGGATAGAATTCCAACGTTCATGGACTTAGGGTTCAGTATTTTTATTGTACTCAGGAACTTTAGCAATTGGAAAGCTGTGGAGTCCCTAAGTGGCATAAAGGGTTAAGCACTCTGCTAGTAATCGAAGGGCTAGTGAATCGAATCCACTCACAGGTGCCTAAGAAGAAAGGCCTGACTCGCTACGTCTGAACCCGGCTACTGACAACATCACACAAAACACACTCTTAACACATCACAGCCTTTTGGGATTGAACAAGGAAAAGATGCCACCTACATCCTAAGGGCGTGGCACTCAACAGCAATAAACACCTGGCCCAGTGCCCAGCACACGTGGGCGCTCAAATCATTACTGGAATCTGAGTTACTTTTACTCCCCTGCAATGCTGTTTTAATAAGGTTTAGCATACACCCAGGGAAAAGTGGCATTTTTTTGTTTTGTCTTAATTAAGTGAACTTGGCAGGGTAGTAACAGTCTAATGCAAAGGACATTCATATGGTGAAGGGAGGAAAGCAGTGTTACAACCTGTGTGGAAGGAAGAGGCCAATGCATGAGGATGACTATGTGGCCCTTGTCTAAGAGCCCACAGAAGGTGTATCCCCAGTGGCCCAATGACTAGTCCTGCAACCAGCAATTCATACCAAAGGCACAATAAGAGGTGTGAAGATTCATGTACAAAGTGGAATATCACAACACTTTTTTTTTCAGAGCTATTGATCATAGCTTTAAAAATGCCCACTGATGGAATTATTGCAGTATGTAATTTACATACCTAAATATGGTAGTTAATAGTTTTGTGAAAACTGTGTGAAGGACATTGGGTGATGTGGGAACAAGCTTATGATGAAGCTGTCCCAGAAAATTCAGGATACAGCCACAGAGACGATTTGCGTGGGTGGGGGTGGATATAGCATGTTTAGCGTAGAAAGCTTTCATGAAGTACACCAGGATGTTAATAGAATTTATCTCCAAACGATGGGATTAAGGTGATTTTATTTCTCATTATTTAGTTTCCTGTTTTGCAAAATGTCAGCAGTTGTGTGTTGTCGAGTCGATTCCAACTCATAGTGACCCTATGAGTTAACAAACCCACCAGCCACTCCTCGGAAGGAAGATGGGGCAATCTACTTCCGTAGAGATACTGCCTTGGAAACCCAAGGAGGGGTCCCTATGAGTCAAAATCGACTCAACAGCTGTGAGTTTGTTTGTTTGTTTGATAGGGTTTCCAAGGCTGTAATTTTTATGGGGGCAAACTGCCACATCTTTCTCCCATGGAACGGCTACTGGGTTAGAACTGCTGACCTTTGGGTTAATAGCCAAGCGCTTAACCACTGCACCACCAAGGCTCCTTGTCTGCAGTGTACATACCTCTATTTAGGGGGGAAATAAAATCCATAGTTGAAACTGGCCAAAATCTCTACTGGGTTTAACTCCATAAAATATTTAAGCCCACATTTTTACATTAGTTTTGCTTTCTTAAAATTCGTATTTCCCATGGAAGGAGCCAGCAGACACTGACTTCCTTTCCCATCTTTGATCCCTCTTGCATTTCTAGAGTCACACATTCATGGCATGTCACAGCTGGAGGGAAACTTGGAGATAATCACATTATGCTGTAGATCAGGGAACCAAATCCCAGCTAGCAGCTGCACTGGAATTTAGCTGAGACTTGCCTAGGTTTCCTGACCTGTAGGCAGGTGGTCCTCTGGGAATAGCACCCTCTACCTTATGTCCTAGGAGCTCTGGTAGCGTAGTGCCTAAGACACTTGACTGCTAACCAGAAGGCTGGTGGTTCAAACCCACCAGCCACTCCTCAGAAAGAAAGTTGGGCAATCTATTTCCGTAGTGATACTGCCTCGGAAACCCAAGGAGGCGTCGCTATGAGTCGGGTCAGACTCGATGACAAATAACAACAACAACAACACACCTTGTGTCATGCTAACATCCATCAACTTGCATCTGTAAAAGAAGACCTCTTATGTAAGCTTAATATTCAAAGTGAAATTTTCCAGCCAAACAAAGTAGATAAATTCTATCAGCAGGCAGTCATACTTCTATTTCTCTGATCTGAAAACAAAAACAAAACAACTCTTTTGGCCCACGTTACTACACTACTCTTCAGCAAAGGACCTCAACTGAGTGGTCTAGCCTCACACTCAAGTCCTCTCATCTCATTCTCTGAAACCCTCTCTGGGCTGACTGCCATGCCACTAAACTGCTCTCATCAAGGTCACCAGTGACTTCCACTTTGGGAAATCTCAGTCCCCATCTTACTTGACCTATTTGAGTCAGTTGCTCATTCTTCCCTCTTGAAAACACACTCTTCCCTTGACACACAGGACACTAATTCCTTGGTTTTCTTCTGCCTCATTTGCTATCTGTTCACACACACATACACATGCACACACTTCCCCTTCCTCTTAATGGTGGTGTGATGCAGGCCTAGTCTTGGGATCTCTTCACCTCTCTTGCACATTTACAACTTTGATGATCTCATCAAGTCTCATAGCTTTAAATACCAATTTACTATCATAGGACTTCCACTGTTACCAAGGGAAAAAGATGAGGCACTCTGCTTCCATAAAGATTACAGCCTCAGAAACCCATAGGACAGTTCTGCTCTGTCCTATAGGGTCACTGTGCATCAAAATCGACTTGACGGCAATGAGTTTGGGTTTTCTGGGTCCACTTTTATACCTTCAGCCTGCATCTGCCTGGCATCTCTCCTTGGATGCTTCATGAAACATCTCAGACCTTAGGTGTCCAAGTCAGAATTCCTTCTCTTCCTGTCCAAACCAGTTCCACCTGCAGCCTCCCCGTCCCAGGTAGAACCAGCTCCACCTGCAGCCTCCTCCATCCCAATTAAAGGCAGCTCCATCCTTCCACTTGCTCAGGCCAATAATCTTGGAGTCATTCCTGGACATCGTTTTCCTCACACCTCACATTTAATCCCAGAATCCTCCATTTCTCACCGTCTCTACCACAGTCACACTCTGCCAAGCCCCTAAGCACTGCCTGGGCTACTGGATGCCTCCTAAAGGTCTCTCTGCTTCCACCCTGCCTTACCAGCCAGCACTGAGTCAGTTCCAACTCCGGCACCTCCATGGGTGTCAGAGCAGAACTGCGTTCCACAGGGTTTTCAGGGGATGACTGGGTGGAACCAGATCTCTAGGCCTTCTCCTGTGGCATCTCTGAGTGGATTTGATCAGCCGACCTTTCAGGCAGCAGCCCATCGTGTTAACCCTCTGTACCGCTGTTCTGAACACAGCCATTAGAGGGAGGCTTTTAAAGCCACAGTCATGTAAACTTTCACCCAAATCACAATTAAAATAAAAAAGAAAGAAAAAGAAACAAACAAACAAACAAAACATCACAGTCATACTGTGTCAAAATCCCCTGCTGAAAACTCAACAGCCCCCCAATTCGCCCAGACAAAAGGCCTAAGACCTTGTCAAGGTCTGTTGTTGTTGTGTGCCATCGAGTTGGGTTGCCGAGGCAGTATCACTAGGGAAGTAGATTGCCCAACCTTCCTTCCCAGGAGTGGCTGGTGGGTTTGAACCACCAGCCTTCTGGTTAGCAGTCAAGTGCCTTAGGCACTATGCTACCAGAGCTCCCAAAACCACACCTCCCAACTGACTGCGTCAGACTCCTAGCGAGCCCTCCTTGAGTTCCCAAGGTCTACAAGGCCCCAAAGGTTGGAAACCTGCATTCCTCTCTGTTGTGGACTGAACTGTGTGCCCAAAAAATACGTGTTGTAAATCCTAACCTCTATGCCTGCAGTTATAATCCCCTTTGGGAATTGGTTGTCTCTGTTAATAAAACAGGGTTAGTGTAGGGTGTGTCTTAAATTCATCTCTTTGAAATATAAAAGAGATTAAACAAGCAAGCCTGGAATCAGAGATGGGAAAAGATTTGCCAAGCCACAGGAAGTCTGTCCAGGAGCAGAAGCTCAAAGACACAAGAACCTTTCTCCACAGTCGACCAAGAGAGGCAGCCTCCCCTGCAACCAACACCCCGAGTTCAGTCTTCCAGGCTTCTCAACTGTGAGAACATAAATTGGTTTGTTAGAGCCGTTCACGTGTGCTATTTCTGTTATAGCAGCGATCGATAACTAAGACACTCTCCAACCGCCTTTTCTACCCTTCCCTCCTCTCATCTGCCCCTGCACACTGACCTTTTCCTTATTCCTCACACCACTCAACACACTCCCACTTTGTGATCTTTGCACTGGCTGTTCCCTCTGTCTGGAACATTCTACCCTGGGTTTGTGCATATACACTCCCTTGGTGTCTTCAGATCTTTATTCAAAGGTCACTTCCTCAGTGAGACCCCCTGCCTGTCTTGTCTGAAGTGGCATCCCCTCCACCTGCACCCCCACAACACCTTCTTTTTCTACATCCATCCATGCCACATGCTCCTCCATAGCATGCATCACCTTTGAAAATCCTGGCATTTACTTACTTGCTCTGTTCAGTGTATGCTTCTCCCTACAGCCATACATCTGCCCTACCTTAAATACATTTGCCCTTGAGTGTGAGTTCAGTGAAGGCAGGGAGTTTTCATGGTTTTGTTCACTGCTGTTCCAGTGCTGCCTTCACATGAGTGTTGATTGTGAAACAAAGTAATAGGAAATCGGACAACTTCAATCTTTCTTCCATTTGTCATAATGCTGCTTATTGGGCCAGTTGTGAGGATTTTTGTTTTCTTTATGTTCAAGTGTAATCCATACTGGAAACTGTGGTCTTTAATCTTCACCAGTAAGGGCTTCAAGTCATCTTCACTTTCAGCAAGCAAAGTTGTGTCGTCTGCATATCACAGGTTGTTGATGAGTCTTCCTCCAATTCTGGTGCCATGTTCTTCATATAGTCCAGCTTCTCAGATTATCTGCTCAGCATACAGATTGAATAAGTATGGTGAAAGGATACAACCCTGACACACTCCCTTTCTGATTTTAAACCACCCAATATCCCCTTGTTCTGTTTGAACGACAGCCTCCTGATCTATGTACAGTTTCCTCATGAGTATAATTAAGTGTTCTGGAATTCCTGTTCTTCTCAATATTATCCATAATGTGTTATGATCCACACAGGTGAATGCTTTTACATAGTCAATAAAAGACAAGTAACCATATTTCTGTTATTCTTTGCTTTCAGCCAAGATTCATCCGACATCAACAGTGATATCCCTTATCCCACATCCTCTTCTGAATCCAGCTTTCATTTCTGGAATTTCCCTGTCAATATACTGCTGCAATTGTTTTTTAAATTATCTTCAGCAAGATTTTACTTGCATGTGATATTAATCAGAAGTAAGACAGAGCAATCTACTTCCTTAAATATTTACCACCTCAGAAACCCACTCTGACTCTGCTATGAGTCAGAATCAACTTGATGGCAGTGGGTTGTTTTTTTGTTGTGATATTAATGATATTGTCCAATAATTTCCATGTTTATGAGATCAGCTTTCTTTGGAATGGGTACAAATATGGATCTCTTCCAGTCAGTTGGCCAGGTAGCTCTCTTCCAAGTTTCTTGGCATAGATGAGTGAGTGCCTCCAATGCGGCATCCATTTGTTGAAACATCTCAAACATCAATCCCTGGAGCCTTGTTTTTCACCAATTCCTTCAGTGGAGCTTCAACTTCTTCCTTTAATACCATTGGTTCTTGGTCAAATGCCACCTGCTGAAATAGATGAACATTCACCAATTCTTTTTTTACAGTGACTGTGTATTCCATCTTCTTTTGATGCTTCCTGCATCATTCAATATTTTGCCAACAGAATCTTTTAATATGGCAACTCAAGGCTTGACTCTTTTCCTCAGTTCTTTCAGCTTGAGAAATGCCGAGCATGTTCTTCCCTTTTGGTTTTCTAACTCCAGGTCTCTGCACATTTCATCATAATGATTGACTTTGTCTCCTCATGCTGCTCTTTGAAATCTTCTGTTCAGCTCTTTTGTCTTGTCATTTATTCCATTTCCTTTAGCCACTCTCCATTCAAGAGCAAGTTTCAGAGTCTCTTCTGGCAGCCATTTTGCTCCTTCCTTCCTTTCCTGTCTTTTTAATGACCTTTTGCTTTCTTCATGTATGATGTTCTTGATGTCACCCCACAATTTGTCTGGTTTTCGGTCATTGAGGTTCAATGCATCAAACCTATTCTTCAGATGGTCTCTAAATTCGGTTGGGATATAATCAAGGCCATATTTTGACTTTCCTGGACTTGTTTTAACTGTCGTCAGCTTCAACTTGAACTTGCGTATGAACAATTTATGGTCTGTTACACAGTCAGCTCCGGGCTTTGTTTTGGCCAAAGATATTGAGCTTCTCCATGGCTTCTTTCCATAGATAGAGTTGATCTGATTCCTGTGTATTCCATCTGGCAAAGTCCACATGTTTAGCCACTGTTTATGTTGTTGGAAAAAAGGTATTTGCATTGCATAAGTTGTTGGTTTTGCAAAATTGTATCATCCGATCACCAAAAAAAAAAAAAAAAGAGTTCAGCAAATCTGAAAGCAGATGGAGAAGTAGAAACTGATTCAACAAGAGGAAGCTACAAACTAGTGCTATCAGAGGGGTGCTGTGAGAACAGGCCAGCTCGCCTGGCAGCTCAGATACAGAAAGTAGGGAAAGGGCTGATTATGGGGATTAGATGAAAGTCTGTATAAGGAACCTCAGCTCTCTACTCTAACCCCAGAAACCAGAACTTATTTTTTGAAATCTTGAGTCACAGAGGCAGAGATGAGGGTGCAGGTAATGCTCTGGGCTTTAAAGGTGAAGGTCTGCAGACAGAACCGTGAAGCATCGTCCTCCCAGGCCTTTCCCCTTCCCTCTCCATCCAGAAGGTCGGCAGTCCAGTGTGCTAGAAAAATTTTAATAGCCCCCTCAAGATAGAATTAAAAAAAACACAACAAATGCTAATATTTGGGGGTTCCTCAAAGTTAGTACTGCCCAGGCACAGAGAACTCGTCTGCCAGTCTCTTCTGCACACATCCAGTCCTGAAGAGATTTTGACGCCTCCCTCTCAAATATGAGGCACACCCAAGGCTCACAGACATTTAAGGAATGTCTCCAAATGAAAGAGATGAATAATAATAAAATAAATAAATACAGGAATTCAGGGGAAAGACATTAGAAGTAGAAATAAATCTTAAAAAATAAAAACTGTAATTACCTTAGAGAAACTATTGTATCCATTAAACAAGAAGGGAGCTTGGAATATATCTTAGGCTAGATTCTCTAGAGAAGCAAAACTAATGAAGCTTTCTCTCTCTCTCTCTCTCTCTCTCTCTCTCTCTCTGTATGGACAGATAGATAGATATACATACATCTACCTATAGATGTATGTATACCTATCTCTCTATATATACATATATTTACCAGCCTCTACAACACTCTAGAGAGGGGCGGAGAGACTTATCTCAAGGAAATGGCTCACACAGTTGTAGAGGCTGGCAAGTCCCAAGTCCATGGGCTAGACATCAAGCTTCTCCTGACTCAAGTAACTGGAGGCTTCTCCTGACTCAAGTAACTGCAGGGGCGGATGAATCCATGATCAGCAGGTAAAATGGCAGGTTGCTGGCTCAAAGGCTGCAATCCCAAGATCGGTAAGCAAAATGGCAGGCCCCTGGCTCAAGCCCAAGAGCTGGAGGTCAGGTGATGAGGAGGCAGATGCAGGATCCAGATGGAGGAAAAGCCAGAGAGCTTTGCCAGGATGTCCATACATATTGGAAGCAGGCCACATGCCTGAGGAAACTCCCTTTCAATGGATTGGTTGCTCACAGCAGATCTCATCATGTGGGTGATTACATTATATCATATCTCATCATGGGGGGAAGACTACTTCATAAATGATGAACCACTGAGAATCATGGCCCAGCCAAGTTGACACACAGTCTTAAATATTCCTGAATATAAAAAAAAAGTGGAAACACAACATTCCAATAAAGAAATTAGAAGATAAAGCCAAGGAAATCTCCTAAAAAGTAGAAAAGATGACAAAATATACAATAGGGGAAAATTAGAGAAACAATCCAAGTGAAAGGAGTTCCAGAAAAACATTACAGAGAAACGTTGAGGAGGTTAAATACAAGTCAAGAAAGTTCCCAGAACTGAGGAAATTTCACCTCCACCTGGAAGAGCCCATGAACCGAGCACAATGACTGGAAGAAGACTGACAACAGATTATGCCGTCATGAAATTTCAAATCGTAAAGACAATTTCAAAAACAACCTACAAAGAGAATAAATAGAACACATACAAAGGCTCAGAGGCCAGAATGCCACTGGACTTCTTGGAAAACTACCGGATGATATGCTGCAAAAATATGAGTGAGTGAATACAAAGAGAAGCCCACAGTGGTTAAAGCATTTGGCTACTGTGGAAAAGATTGGTGGTTCAAAAAATAAATAAAGATTTAAAAATTAAGTTCGACTGGTTCAAATCTCCAGCCACTGTGTGGGAAGAAGAGGAGGCAGTCTACTCCCATAAAGATTACAACCTTGGAAACACTATGGGGCAGCTCTACTCTGTCCTATAGGGTTGCTATAAGTCAGAATTGATGGCAACGGGTTTGGGGTTTTTTTGAAATTTACTAAAAGAAAGGAAAACACAGGCTCCAGGGAACAGGGGCCCTAACACAAGACAGTAAGGGATCAGTACAGGAGACCCTGGATAGAGTGGGAGAACAATGTGGAACAAAACTCAAAATCTTTAAAAAACTTTAAAAAAAAAAAAAAAAAAGCCAGGTTTACTGGTCTGATAGAGCCTGGTGAGACCCCTGGGGCTATCAGTAGATAGGCATATAAAGTGAACATTTACATAAGGTAGATAAACTCCTTCAGCTATGGACCAATTATGGGAGAACAGAAGGGTAGTGTTAGCACAGAGAGACAGCTTGAGGGGACAGGAATGCATAGGAAAGAAGGACAAGGGAAGAGGTAATTCAGGGAGAAAGTGGGAAAGAGAGCTGTTACATCATGGACAATTGCAGTCAATGTCATGAAACAAAATGTGTATGAACTGCTGTGTAAACTTTCACCCAAATCACAATAAAAAAATTAAAGAGAAAAAACAACATAGTGACAAGTATATAGAAAACCAAGCAAAGAGAAACTAGAAAATTATTAACTTTAGGGAAAAAAGTACAAGCAAGCAAGCAATCATTACACTACTTGTGATCAGTGTTGACAGAGTCACAATTATCTAAACGGTAAAACCTGAAAATTTTCATGTATTTAGTGGGGGGCAGTTGAGGAGGATGGAAAAAAAGAGCGCCAAATCGTCATTACCTCACGGGGAACCAACAGAGGATGTCTACAGTTGTTACAGTAATAAACAGCAGTGCACACACTGCTTCAGGAACGGGGCAATCATACTTAAAAAAAAACAAAAAAAAAACTTTTTAATGTGAATTGGGTGAAGGTTAACAGAGCAAATTCATTTTCCATTCAACAGTCCATACACATTTGATTTCATGACATTCAGTGCCCTCTGAGCCAATGCTGCCCTTCTGATCTCCCCTGGCTGACTGTACCTGGCTGGTGTTGTGGTTGTTGGGTGCTGTCCAGGCAGCTCCGACTCAGCAACCTATGTACACAGAGCAAGCACTGCCCAGTCCTGAGCCACCCTCACGATCCTTGCTATACCTGAGCCCGTCATGGAAGCCACTGTGGCAATCCAACTCATTGAGGGCCTTTCCCTTTTTCACTGACCCTCCACTTTACCAAGCATGCTACCCTTCTCCAGGGAACGGTCCCTTCTGACATGACCAAAGTAGTGAGATGAAGTCTGGCCATTCTCGCTTCCATGGAGCATTCTGGCTGCACTTCTTCCATGACAGATTTGTCCATTTTTCTGGCAGTCCATGGTACTTTGAGTATTCTTTGCCAACACCGCAACTCAAAAGCATCAACTCTTTTTCAGTCTTCCTCATTCATTGTCCAGCTTTCACATGCATATAAGACTTTTGAAAATATCATGGCTGGATTAGGCACACCTTACTCCTCAAAGAGACATCTTTGCTTTTCAGCACTTTAAAGAGGTCTTTTGCAGCAGATCTGCCCAGTGCAATACGACATCTGATTTCTTGACTGCTGTTTCCATTGGTGTTGATTGTGGAACCAAGTAATATGAAATACTTGACAACTTCAATCTTTTCTCCATTTATTGTGATGCTGCTTATTGGTTCAGTTGTGAGATTTTAATTTTCTTTATGTTGAGGAATAATCCATGTTGCAGACTGTAGTCTTTAATCTTCATCAGTGCTTTAAGTCATCTTCACTTTCAGCAAGCAAGGTTGTGTCATCTGCATGTCTCAGGTTGTTAATGAGCCTACCTCCAATCCTGATGCTACATTCTTCTTCACAGAGTCCAGCTTCTCAGATTATTTGCTCAGCATACAGATTAAACAAGTATGGTGAAAGGATACACCCTGACACTCCCTTCCTGATTTTAAACCATGCAGTATCCCTTTGTTCTGTTCAAATGGCAGCCTCCTGGTCTATGTACAGGTTACTCATGAGCACAATTAAATGTTCTGAAATTCTCATTCTTAATGCTATCCATAATTTGTTATGATCCACAAAGTTGAATGCTTTTGCATAGTCAATAAAACACAAGTAAACATCTTTCTGGTATTCTTTGCTTTCAGCCAAGATCCATCTGACATCAGCAATGGTCTCTCTCGTGCCACACCCTCTTCTGAATCCAGCCTGCATTTCTGGAAGTTCTCTGTCAATATACTGCTGCAACCATTTTTGAATTATCTTCAGCAAGATTTTACCTGAATGTGATGTTAATGATATTGTTCAATAATTTCCACAATCTGTGGGATCACCTTTCTTTGGAATGGGAACAAATATAGATCTCTTCCAGTCAGCTGGCCAGGTAGCTGTCTTCCAAATTTCTTGGCATAGCTGAATAAGTGCCTCCAGTATGGCATCCATTTGTTGAAATATCTCAATGGCTATTCCATCAATTCTTGGAGCCTTGTTTTTCACCAATTCCTTCAGTGTAACTTTGACTTCTTCCTTTAATGCCATCAGCTCTTGATCATATGCCACCTCCTGAAATAGATGAACACTGACCAGTTCTTTTTGGTACAGTGACTCTGTGTATTCCTTCCATCTTCCTTTGATGTTTCCTGCATCAGTCGACATTTTGCCAATGGAATCTTTCAATATTGCAACTTGAGGCTTGAATTTCTTCTTCAGTTCTCTCAGCTTGAGAAACGCTGAGCATGTTTTTCCCTTTTGTTTTTCTAACTCCAGGGCTTTGCACATTTCATTATAATAATTGACTTTGTCTTCTCAAGCTGCTCTTTGAAATTTCCTGTTCAGCTCTTTCATCTTGTCATTTCTTCCATTTGCTTTAGCTACTCTCGGTTCAAGAGCAAGTTAAGAGTCTCTTCTGACATCCATTTTGCTCATTTCTTCCTTTCCTATCTTTTTAATGAGCTTTCACTTTCTTCAAGGAGCTCTGGTGGCACAGCGCCTAAGCCATTTGACTGCTAATCGAAAAGTTAGCTGTTCAAACCCACCAGCCACTCCGTGGAAGGAAGACTGAGCAATCTACTTCCATAAAGATTTACTGTCTCAGAAACCCAATGGGGGTCTCTATGAGTTGGGTTATTTATTTATTTTTTTTCATCTTTTTGCTTTCTTCATAGATGATGTTCTTGATGTCATCCCACAATTCGTCTGGTTTTCAATCATTGGTGTTCAATGCATCAAATCTATTCTTCAGATGATCTGTAAATTCAGGTTGGATATAATTAAGATCATATTTTGGCTCTTGTGGATTTGTTTTAATTATCTTTAGCTTCAACTTGAACTTGCACAGGAGCAATTGATGGCCTATTTGACAATCAGCTCCTGGCCTTGTTCTGGCTGAAGATATTGAGCTTCTCCTTCACCTCTTTCCACAGATGTAGTCAATCTGATTCCTGTGTATTCTATCTGGTGAGGTCCATGTGTATAGCTGCCATTTATGTTGTTGAAAAAAGGTATTTTCAATGATTAAGTCATTGGCCTCACACAATTCTATCATGTGCTCTCTGGCATCATTTTTATCACCAAAGCCATATTTTCCAACTACTGGTGATTCCGCTTTGTTTCAAACTTTCACGTTCCAATCACTAGGAATAATCAACACATTTTAATTGCAAGTTTGGTCAATTTCAGACTGTAGAAGTTGGTAAAAATCTTCAATTTCCTCATCTTTGGCTTTGGTGGTTTGTGTGTAAATTTGAATAATAGTAGTATTAGCTGTTCTTCCTCATAGACTTATGGATATTATCCTATCACTGGCAGCATTGTACTTCAAGGATAGATCTTGAAACGTTTTTTGTGACAATGAATGCCACACCATTCCTCTTTGATTTTTCATTCCTGGCATAGGAGATCATATCATTGTCTGATGCAAAATGGCCAAAACCAGTCCATTTCAGCTCACTAATGCCTAGGATAGTGATCTTGATGCATTTCATTTCATTTTTGACAACTTCCAATTTTCCTAGATTCACATTTCATCTTCTGATTATTAATGGGTGTTTGCAACTGTTTCTTCCCATTTTGAGTCATGCCACATCAGCAAACGGAGGTCCCAAAAGCTTTACTCCATCCATGTCATTAAGGTTGACTCTACTTTTGAGGAGGCAGCTCTTCTCCATTTGTATTTTGAGTGACTTCTGATCTGTTTCAGGGCTGTTTCATGAAGTTTTCTGGTAATATATCAGACAGTGTTTCACTGCTATTCGTAAGGTTTTCCTTGGCCAGTACTTTGAGAAGTGGATGGCCCCTTCCTTCTTTCGAGTCTTAGTCTGAAAGCTCCACTGAAACCTGTCCACCATGGGTGGCCCTGCTGGTACTTGAAATACTGGTGGCACAGCAACACACAAGCCCCCATAGTATGACAAACTGACAGATAAATGGTGGGTTCACATCAGAGGCCTGTTATTTGTCTGGAAGTTAAGGCATGGGAGTGAGTTCAGTTTTAGGCCTGAAGGGTGACTAGGGGGCCATTGTCTCTGGGCCTTTCACCAATCTCTATCAGATCAGTTACACCTGGTCTTTTTTATGATTTTGAGTTTTAGTCTACATTTTTCTCCCACTCTATTCTGGCTCTCCCATTTTGATCCCTTTCTGAGTGGCTGGACTGGTAGCCAGGCACCATCTTGCTCTTCTGGTCTCAGGGTCATGTGGGCTGAGGTTCCCATGGTCCACTAGTCCCTTGAATGTTTTGATGAGTCCTTGACTTTCTTCACTCTTCTTTGCTCCAGACAAGGAGAGATCAATATTTGCATCTTAGATGGTTGTTCACAAGTTTTTAAGATCCCAGTTGCTACTCACCAAAGGAGGATGTAGAATAATGTTTTTATGTAGCATATTATTTCAATTGAGCTTGATGTCCCCTGTGACCATGGTCCCAAGCCTGCAGGCCCAGCAACTCACTCCCTCAGGTGTTTGGTTGTGGCTAAGAAGTTATCGTAACTTTGTCTCCTGTTAGCTCTATTATATATATGGACATTTTTAAAGTACATACAAATATGTATATAGAAGTATTGTTGTCCAAACCTATGCACGGTCATGGGTATATTCCCCTTTGCATACCTATACTTGATCATTATTCTGGTTACCTAGTGCCGCTCTGACAAGAATATACCACAAATAGGATGGCCTTAACAAACAGGAGTTTATTCTGTTACAATTTGGAGACTGTAAGTCCAAGTTCAAAGTGCCAGGCTCTAGGGACTGGGTGAAAGCCCCTCAGCCTTGGACTTCAGCTCTGCCTCCAGCTCCTGGCCCACTGAAGCAAGAGGCTTTTCTTCACTCAGACAGCTCCTGGCTGCTGAGGATGCCAAGCCCAAGGTTGCCAACTAAAAAGGCACAGTCCCAATGTTACCAAACCACACGGCAGACCATTCAAGTCCATTTTAAGTCCCCAGGTTGGCAGAGCATGGCAGGCTGCTGAACAACGACATGGCCACATGCAAAGTCCAAGCGTGCCATAAGCTAGAGACTGTTCCCAAAGCTGCTACTTATATACAGGAAGCATACCACATACACAGTAGATTCCACCATGGAGTCGATTACCAATCTCATCATGGGGAATACTACATCCAGCTGCCCAGCCACTCAACCAGGCCTAGCCAAGTTGACACAAAAACATAACCACCACAATCATCTTGCCTGCCTGTGTGTTCGCCTGTAGATTAATGTTTGTCATTATTGCTAATGCAGTATTGTGTATGGAGAAGTATTTACTCTGTTGTCTGTACCTCTTGTGCACCTTTCTGTGTTTTCCTTTTCCTTTGTGTTATCGTACTAGTTACTTGCTTTTTGGTATATTGTCTTTCCCTTCATCCAAATCAATACTTGTCTCTTACTGATCTAGCAATTTTCCCTTCCCTCCATCCCATCCCTGGTAACCAACAAACGTGTAAACCTTTCCTTGACTTTTTATAATGTGATCTCATACAATATTTGTCCTTCTGTGATTGGCTTACTTCACTCAGCAGAATGTCTTCCAAGTTCATCCACGTTATGAGGTGTTTCATAGATTCTGCATTGTTCTCTAGTGCTGCATAGTATTCCATTGTGTCTACACACAACAGTTTGATTATCCACTCCTTCACTGATGGGCACTTAGGTTGTTTCCATCTCTTTGCTATTGTGAATAGTGCTGAGATGAATGGGGGTGTGCATTTGTTTATTTGTGTCCTAGTTCTCACTCTTTTAGGACCTACACCTAGTAGTCTAGTAGTGGGATTGCTGGATCATATGGTATTTCTATTTCCAACTTTTTAAGGAAGTGCCATACCATTTGCCATAGTAGCTGTGACATTTTACAGTCCCACCAGCAGTGTATGAGAGTCCCAATCTCTCCACATCCTCTCCACCATTTGTTGTTTCCTGTGTTGCTGAACTTTGCTATTATTGCTGGGTGAGGTATTTCATAATTTTGATTTGTATCTAATGGCTAATGGTTGGAACCATTTCTTCATGCATTTGTAGGCCACCTGAATATCTTCGTTGGTGACGTGTCTGTTCATGTCCTCCACCCATTTTTTAAATGGATTGTTTATCTTTTTGACGTTGAGATGTTGAGGTTTTTTATAAATTTTAGAGATAAATCCCTTGTCAGATATCATTGTCAACTATTTTTCCCCAGTCTGTAGGTTCTCTTTTTACTCTTTTGGAGAAGTCTTTTGATGTGCATAACAATTTAATTTTGGGAAGGTCCCAGTCACCTCATTTATCTTGTTTGTGCATTTTTGGTTGTTTTATAGTCTATTTATGCCACAAATTAGGGCCCCTAAGTTTATTTTTTCTTTGTTGAACTTTATAGTTTTGGGTTTTACATTTTGGTCTTTGATCCATGTTGAGCTAGTTTCTGTGTATGGTGTGAAGAATGGATCTTGTTTCATTTTCCTGCAAATAGGTATCTAGTTTTGCCAGCACCATTTGTTAAAGAGACTGTCTCTTCCCCGATTTAATGGGTTTTGGCCCTTTTTCAATGTCTTAGTTCTCTAGTGCTGCTATAACACAAAAATCACAAATGGATGGCTTTAACAAGTAAGAATTTGTTATTTTACAGTTTAAGATGCTAGAAGTCCAAATTCAGAGTGCCAGCTCTAGGGGCTGGGTAAAGGCCCACTGACCTTGGGCTTCAACTCTGCTTCTTGTCTCAGGCCCACTGGAGTTGGAGTCTTCTTCTGACTCACACAGCTGCTGGCTAATGAAGCTGATGAAGCCAAGATTGGCAAGTAAAATGGCACAATCCCACAATCAGCAGGAACCACAGCAGGCCACTGATTCAAGCCCAGGAACTGGAGATGAAGACTTGGCCAAACATAGGGTCCAAATATGCCAAAAGCTAGAGACCTCTCCCAAAGTTTCTCTATATATGCTGGAAGGAGGGCACACCCTAACACTGGTTTTGTCTTTAACACATCTTCCAATAAGTATTGTCCCTGTGAGTGTGATCATTCAAACATCACTGACTGAACTAGACAGCTGTCACTGCTTAGGACATCACAAACTTCTCCCTCTGAATGCCTCCCACCACCTCATGTCATTCACATTCTCTTGGGTATTCCCAGGAGTGAACAGTACCTTGTGGACTTAATTGGATTTTGGAATTAAGCTTTTACCAAAAGCTGTTTGCTGTGAGTCTGCAGAATGAGCTGAGTGATACAAAATGAAGTGCTAGGGGGTGGGTTATGAGACCACAGCTATGACACAGCAGGGCCTATTTACTGCTGTGACTTAGATACAAGCCTCAAAATGACTTCCAAAGAATCAGCATTTGGAAAAAATGTGATGGTGACTGCTTTTAAGACAAACGTATTTCACATTTTGGACACATTAAAATGTGGCATGATTGAGACATTTGCTTTATGAAAGCGTTCTAAGTGCTCTGGACTGAATTGTGTCCCACAATGTGTTGTAAATCCTAGCCCCAACTACGCTTGGTGATGCAGTGTGACATGCTCCAGCTGTTACCCAGAAGGTCAGTGGTTCAAAACCACCAGCTGCTCCATGGGAGAAAGAAGTGGCAGTCTGCTCCAAAAAAGGTTACAATCTTGGAAACTCTATGGGGCAGTTCTACTCTGTACTATAGCATCACTAGGAGTGGGAATTAACTCAGTGAGGCAAGGAGTCTGTCTTTCTGGTAAATCTGTGGTCATAACCCCATTTGGCAATGTTATTATGTTAATTAGATGGCATTAGTGTAGGGTGTGTCTGAAATCAATCTCTATACATAAAAGGAGCAGATTAACCAGCAGAGATGCGGGAAGACAGATGTCACAATGAAGATCACTAAAGGCCAAGGGATGGAAGCTGAAGTAACGAGACCTCTCCTCTAGAGTTGACAGAGCGAGGCTTCCTAAGCCGGCACCCTGATTTCAGGCTTCTATGCTCCTGTGAGGAAAAGCAGCTCTGGTGGCTCAGCACCTAAGGCATTTGACTGCTAACCAGAAGGTTGGTAGTTCAAACCCAGCAGCCCCTCCATGGAAGGAAGATGGGGCAATGTACTTCTGTAAAGATTTTACTGCCTTGAAAACCCAATGGGGGGTCACTATGAATCAGAATCAACTCAGTGACAGTGGGTTTGGGTTTTTTTTT
>NW_006921625.1:13351133-13351722 GCF_000298275.1 Orycteropus afer afer | reverse complement strand
TGCATCTAGATGGCAGCTTGCTAGCTTTTAAGATCCCAGTCGCTACTCGCCAAAGTAGGAGGTGGAACAATGTTTTGTATAGTATGTTACACCAACTGAGCTTGATGTCCCCAGCAACTATGGTCCCGAGCCCACAGGTTCAACTGCTTGGTCCCTCTGGGTAGCTGGCTGTGACCAAGCAGTGACTACAACCTTGCTGCTTGTCAGCTCTACTATACACATAAGAATTCTGGTCATTCACATAAACTTATAGGACCATTGTTTGCCAACTCTATACATGTTCTTGGATACACTCCCCACTTCACAGATATACCTAATAGTTCAGCCTGTCCACCCATCTATCCATCCGTATACCCATGTTTGCCTTCACTGACAATGCAGTACTGTATGTGCAAAAGAGTTCATCTTGGTTGTCTGTACCTTCCATGTACCTCTCTCTGTCTTTCTCATCCTCAATGCTGCCATATTGGTCACTCCCATTTGGTACACTGCCCTTCTCTTCACCCAAATCAATACTTATCTCTATCTATCTAACAGCGTGCCTCCTCTCCCCTCCTACCCCTGGTAACCAACAAAGAAAATTTCCTTC
>NW_006921625.1:13307279-13350365 GCF_000298275.1 Orycteropus afer afer | reverse complement strand
GCTTGAATATTCTCCTTGGTGAAGTGTCTATTCATGTCTTCTGCCCATTTTTGAACTGGATTGTTTGTCTTTTTGTTATCGAGGTGTTGGAATTTTCCATAAACTCTAGAGATAAGTCCCTTGTCAGATATGTCATTACTAAATATTTTTTCCCAATCTGTAGGTTCTCTTTTGACTCTTTTGGAGAAGTCTTCAGAAACACATAAAAATTTAATTTTTAGAAGGTCAGGTTAGGGGTTTTTTTTTGGTTGAACTGTGAGAAGATAAACTTCTGGTCCTTAACCGTCGCCCACTGTGGTACTTCTGTTGTAGCAGCACCAGGTCACTAACACAAAACAACGTGACAGTCCTAAAGGTAAACACATCTACAAGCATCCTACTGAAACCAAAAGAAGCCCGCCGCCATCAGTTCAATTCCTGGAAAGGTTGCAAAGAAAGCAATCTTCAAAAGAAAGGTCATCTATAAAACTGTTTCCCACTTAGGATTTTCAAGTACCTTTTGATCAGCCATCAACTTTCTCCTAAAAGCTGCTTTAGTATCTATTTCATATTAGTTGTAGGAAATGTGTCAAAAAAAGGTACATGGAAACCATCTGACAAAAATGCAGGGCCTATAAATCTGCAAATCATGTGGTTCTTGATTAATTTTTAACCAGCAGCAAACTGTGCTGTACCACAAATTCCTAGCTATACATCGCCCAGGTTCTCAAGATTGATATTTCTGTCTGGTATTAAAGGAGCATAAGTGTTATTATTATTAGTGATTCAGAGAATTTTTGCCTAAGGTCTTTGACTACTAACCAAAAGGCTGGTGGTTCAAATCCACCAGCCACTCTGTGGAAGACTGGGCAATTTACTTCGATGAAGACTTACCACCTTAGAAACCCAAGGGGGTTGCTATGAGTCAGAACTGACTCGATAGCAGTGTATTTTTTTTTTTAAAGAAAAAAAAGCTGAAATAATATGCAAAGTCATAACTTGTATTTTGAAGACATTTAGGGGAGAAATTATGTGTGTGCATGTATTTCCCCACCACCACCCCTGGCACCCCCATGTGTACAGAGTAGAAACTGCTCCACTGGGTTTTCAAAGCTGTGACCTCTCAGAAGCAGATCACAGGCCTGCCTTCCCAAGTGCCTTTAAACCAAAACCAAATTCCCTGCCATCAAGTGAGTTCCAACCCATAGTGACCCCCCTTGGGTTTCTGAGGCGGTATCTCTGGGTGCGTCCAAATCGCCAACCTTTTGGCTACTAGTCAAGGGAGTCAGAATTGACTTGATGGCAACTCACAACAATGTATATGTATTTACATACACATGTATACGCGTATACGTAGCTGTGTGTATGTATGTGTGTATGAAAACATACACATTTAACAGTTTATAAGCAAGCTAAAAAGCAGGGAGGGCCGTTAGTACAGAAGTTAGACAAATGATTTTTAGATAGTCCATACTGCTTACTTCTCAAGAGTAGTCACTAATTCCATGCAGAGGCCCAGTAAGCATCTGATCCAAAATTTTAAGCCCAAAGACCTTCCCATGAAGGAGCTCCTTTATGGGGAGGAGAGAGCACACATCTGTGGTTCCAGGATCATTCGATGACCCCTACTGATGAAGACAGGAGACTGCAGGCACAGCATTCACCGTCATATGCTTCCAGTCACATACAGCAAAATCCTCTAATAACACAAGTCCCACAGTTACACAGTAGGCCATTCTGGATCCAGTCCATGTTTGGAAGGGATTTATAGACACAGGTAAAATGTGTGGCCAGGCACTATTTACCATCTCAATCTTTCCTGCTGGGCTGTCTGTTATCAGCCACCACTACCTAAAACCGTTTTTAAGTCAAGATCATCAGAAAGGTTTTTCACCCTAACACACACAATAAATTCTCCAAGTGCAAACACACCACTCTTGACTTTATGAGCTAAGTGGTTACATGGTGACTGAGGAATAAAGGCATACCTGCTACATTTCGCAGGTATTTAGAACCTAGTAGTATTACTGAGTTTGATGACCCACCTGATTTGCAGGTCTAATATTCTTGTATCATCTTGTTGTTGTTAGGTACATGGAGTTGCTTCCGACTCAGTGATCCCACATGCAACAGAACAAAACACTGCTCAGTCCTGTGCCAGCCTCACAATCACTGCCATGCTGGAGCCCATCATTACAGCCACTGCGTCGATATATCTCACTGAGGTCTTATGCCATAGGTAGATTAAGTCACCTTAAAGTGGGGTACTGAGTTTCTGTTAAGGGTGATGAAAAATATGGAAACAGACCATTGCAATCGTAATTAGTGTCACTGAAAACGAAGCACATAGAAATGGTTGAAATGGCTGTTTTGCTGTATGTCACAATAAACATTTCTCCAAGTCACATTAATGTCAATCAAGAGGAAATTAGTAAGCTTATGATTATCAATGATCTTAATGCTGCTAATCTGTTAAATAACCAAGTTCTACTGTACAAAAGCTCTCATGGGGCAGTTTAAGCGCTCAGATGCTCAAAGGTCGGCAGTTTGAGTTTTGCGGCAGAAAGATGTAGCAGTCTGCTTCCATGAAGATTAGCCTTGGAAAACCTATAGGGTCTGCCCTATAGGGTCACTATGAAGAGGAAGCCATTCAACAGCAACAGATGTGGCTATAATAGCACATGGGATTGAAAATGAACTTAGCCACAAACATGAAACTGATGGTATAAGCAACGCCAGCCAGACACAAAACAATGTGTGCTGCATAATTTCCTTTATATAAAGTTCAGAACTAGCCAAACTAGTCAAAGGTCCTGGAAGTCAGGGAAGTGGTCACCTTAGGGGAAGAGTGGCATTAGAGATGGGACAGAAGAGCATGGAGGAGGGTTCTGGGGTGCTGGCAACTTTTACCTGATCCCAGTGCCATTTACAGATATGTGTTCACTTCGTGCAAATTCAGAGATGTCCATGTGCTGTATACTTTTCTAACACTGATTTTTAAAGTGTGTATATATATATATATATGTGTGTGTGTGTGTATATATATATATATGTACACACACACACACATACATATATATATACACACACACACACACACACACACACACATATATATATGGTGGAGACCAAGTAGGCAGCTTCTCCAGGGCAGATCAAAGACTAGGGTGAGAATGTTTGTTTTCACATTAGCGTTCTGTCACCAGTCTATTACAACAAATCTAATGTCAAAACAAAGCATTTGCTTGAAAGTAAGGCTATGTGCAAATCCAAGGAACTTCCAAATACACAGTATTAGAATTGAAAATGTCTTGCTTTTGACAGCACAGAACTAGATTCAGGGTAGACATGCAAGACAGAGTCTTCAAATAAACATTTATCTTTCAGGACAAAAGGGTAATCTGTAGTTTAGTAATGTATTATTTTAATTGTGTCCTTACAAGGGGACTATCAAACCGTGAAAGATCAACTGTTACTATTATCGCTTTCATAAGATTACTACCAACCTTTTCCAAGTGTTTTTATCATCATTCTAACTTAAACAATTATTTCCTATTCCAAGCAGCTTATCAGTAAAAAAGCAGGTACACACAGTGATTTTATTTATTTAAATCTTATTGTGCCTTGGGTGCAAATTTACAAAGCAAATTTGTTTTACATTCAACAGTTTACGCACATGTGATTTCACAGCCCATTATCATCCCCTCCCACCCTGTGACTCACCCCTCCCTGTGCCCTTAACTACGCATTCCTGTCTGTCCAGTTTTCCCTGTGTGAATGCTGCCCCTCTGGTGTCTCATGGCTACTCTAAGGGTGCGTCACCCTGGGGGTAGGTGTTCTGCATGTAGATCTTCCTACTGTTGGGTCGAGAGTGAGTCCATTTCTAGTCCTGAAGGGTAACCCGGGGCCACAGTCTCACGGCTCCACCAGACTGTGCCCAGTAATTCTGGTCTTTTGTGCACACACTGACTTTACATGTCTGTGTGCTATATAATTGCCACTTCAAGAATCTAACTGTTGAAAAGTCAACCACGGGAGATCAGAGGGCAGCATTTGCACAGGAAGATAGCTCGGAGGGCAGGAATGCATAGGCAAGGACATAGGGAAATGGTAACCACAGGGAGGAAGTGGGAAGAGAGCTGTTACATTACGGGGACTGTGAAGTGTCACAAAACAAAATGTGTTATCAGCTGCTGAGTATAAAACAAATCTGCTTTGTAAAATTTAACCCAAATCACAATAAAAAGTTTAAAGAAACCACCCTATGGAGTACAGTTCTACTCTGATACACAGGGCATCACCATGAGTCAGAATTGATTCAATAGTAACCCCACCCCCCACCCCAAACAAAGCTATACCTTTAGTAAGGCATTCCGGTGGCACAGCGGTAAGACATATGGCTGCCAACCAGAAAGTCACTGGTTCAAACCAACAGGAGCAAGGTGAGGCAATCTACTTTCATAAAGATTTACAGCCTTGGAAACCCAATGGGGACTGCTATGAGTCAGAACTGACTTAGTGACAGTGGGTTTGGTTTGGGTTTTATACCTTTAGTAAGTACAATAAGGAAATAATAAAAGTTAAAAACATGGGGAAAAAGAGAATCTTAACGGTTACCTCCATGGCCATTGCCATGTTCAAACTGTTATACTCCCGTCTCCTGTCTAGGAGCCCAATCTGACAACAACAGAGCCCTCCCACGCTTTCTTAAAGCCCTGGTGGGCTGTGGTTAAGTGCTTAGCTGCTAACTGAAAGGTTGGCAGTTCGAACTCTGCAGCAGTCCTATGGGAGAAAACACCTGGCAACTTGCTTCTGTATGTTCAGTCTTGGAAACCCTATGGAGATTTCTACCATGAGTCCAAATGGACTCAACGGCACAAGAGCAGCTTTCTGGCAGCAAGGTCCAGTACGATCGACACCCTCGAAGTATGCCACACAGGGGGCAGCTATGGTTCCTCGCTGGTACACCCAGCTACTAATCACTTTTGAAGGATACTTGTCCAACTTTATCGGGTGGCAGTCACAGAGGATATAAACTCATGTGGCCATGATCAACAGCTTTTGCCTCTCTTTCCTAAGAGCCAGAAGAGGAAAAAAGAAACAGTGTGCAACCCAGGCCAATTAATTTAATACACTCTGAACCCATGATGGCAGGGCCCCAGAATCTGCATTTAACCAACACCCCTCGACTATGACGTGCACTAGAGCAGAACACCAGGTATTCTAGTTTCAAGGGGGAGAGGTTTACCTTCCTTCCCTCAATCCCATTCATACGTCCAACCAACATTTACTGAATGCCTACCACGTGCCAAACACTGTCATAGATCCTAGGGTTAAGCACAGGTCACAAAACAAGGTCCTTGCCCTCCTGGAGCTTACATTCTAATCACAGAAGACTGACATAATCAAAATATGATACAAACCAAGTGAAGCAACAAGGGAGCCATGTTATCTATTTAAAAAAATAAGAGCGTAAGTTACAGGTCGATTCTGAAGGTGGTTCTAATCCCATCTTTTCACTAAAAATGCTCAAAGGCCATTATTTTAAGAGTAGTATTTGCCCCACATTCTAACACATGCATAGATACATTACTAAATAAATACACATCTTAAAGGAAATTGAAAAGAAACTATCAGGGCCAGTACCAGTAAGTAAGACACAGATATCAGCAGTATTTTATTTTCAGTAACTCTTTGAGCTTCCTACCCTTCTTGGTTAACTGTCTAGTCTTATACAGTAAAACCTGTGAAAAAAGCTGGAAGCTGGGTAAGGCAGAAACCTGTCAGAGAAGGAAAATTCAAGTATCTCCCACTAATAGAGAACAATGGAAAAGTGGTAAGACTGCAACCCATCAAAGGTGGGAAACTCGTGAGACCCAGAAAAGCAAGGCAGTCCCACTGCGTTCCAGCTCTCACAGGCGTGACCATACGAGCTCTTCACACTCCTTTTCCAGCCTGAATCCCCATTAAACTGACAGCCAAGTATGAGCTGTGCCTTATGCTAAAATACAACCAAAGCAAAGTAGTTTAAAAAAAAAAAATTTTTTTTTTTGCAAGTTTCCTTTGCAAGAGAGTCAAGATTAAGAAGTGGGAACCCTCAATTATTTTTCAGCTGTGTTGACTCATGCATTAGCTTTATTGCAAATGCAATCACAGAAGCCACATACAGAACAATTCAACCCATAACTTGCAGCCAGTAAAATGACTGTATGTGAAAATCTGAAATTTACACAGTGTTAATATTGATTCCCAGGATACACACAGTTGCACATGGCCACGTATTTCAGCCCATTTTCTCCAGATGGTTTCAGACTTCCTCCCACTGGTATACCCAGACCTAAGAAAGAAACAGGAATTTGGGGGTGGGGGGAGGAGATGGCAACAGACACACAATTAGGCAAGTCATGGTACCTACTGGTTGTATATAGTAAATTCTGCTTTACTTAAAAATGCCACAATCCTGCACAACCATATGATAAACAGAATCTTTGCAAAATTCTCGTCAGTTCACAAGAACAGAACAGAGTCAAAACAGGAGGCCCACAGGCAAGCTAGGCCCAGCTGCAATATCAACAACTGGACAGCCTGACCATGAGAGATTACCGTTACACACACAACCACCCTGGCTTTCCTCAAACAGCTATAAAACAGCACTACAGTTTCATTCATGCTTGGCAAGCTTTCCAAGGTGACTTGAAGACATTAGATTGGGGTCACTTTCCCAGAGGAACATCTCAGAGAAGCAAGTTTGTGGATTTTGAAAAACAATTTTGAAAATTTAAAAAATTTAATCAAAGTATTAGATCTGAGTTGAAGACTTTAAGAAGAAGAAAAATAGATACACACCTTTTACCAACAGTTACTCTAATTGACAGTTTAAAATCAAACTATGAAAAGTTATGTGGATTAATCTTTTATCTTCTCTTAAGCAAAAATCAAATTCTACGAAAAGCCCAATTCCTATTAGGGCTCCCCTTCTCCTAGGAAAGGAAAAACTTATTTTATTTTTTTTCTCTATTTCCTAGATATAAATTACAGTTCCCACAGATTTTTAAAGTATTTCTAAAACTAGACGGTCATTCTTATCCCTACAAGAGAATATTTACAAAAGCACCTTATGAATTAGAGCACCTGGGCTAGCTGCACTACATTTCAAAATACATCCTGCTTCAGTAAGAAACTGGAGCTCCAGTTTCACGTTGATATGGCATTCAAACACCCCATGAATTTACCCAAGTTTACAATAAAACATATTTTTAAGTCTTAATTCTTCACATCATTTGTCATGGTGACCAAATGTACTGTAGCCCATTAGAGCACCATTACTGGGGCAGTTACTGCTATACACAGCAGTATGTACCCTTAACCAAAATCTCCTCATTTAGAACAATCATGGGAGAAGGAAGGGCTGCTTATGCACAGGGAGACAGCTCAGGATGCAGAAGAGTATGAAGGGATGGACACTGGGAGGAGGTAACTATGGGGAGGAAGTGGGAGGGGAGCTGCTGCATTGTAAATTTTGGTCAATGACATGAGACAAAGTATATGTGAACTGCTGTATGAAAAGTGAATTTACTCTGTAAATCTTCACCCAAATCCTAATTAAAAAAAAAAAAAAGAAAGATTTAAGAGGAAAAAAAAAAAATCTCCTCATTTACATCATTTAAGAGTGAAAGCTTACATAAACCAGAAGTCTAAAATAGTTATTGCATCTTTCCAATAGAAACTAAAAATTAGCTTCAATGTTTACATTATTAAGGAGAGGCCCCCAAAATGGCTTTCAATTGTGTAAGATTTCATTTGGGCATACCTGCTGGAAATATCTAGAATGCTTCTGAATGATTTTTCTGATGCTGGCCAAACACAATCTTTACAGAGAGATACCACAAGAGATCAACCGCTGGCATTAGATGCCATCAAGCTGAGTTTTGACTCCTCTTGACCTCATGTGACAGAGGCTGTCGTCTTTATTGGAGGAGATCACTAGGTCTCCCTTTAAGCGGCTGGTGGGTTGAACTACCAACTTTTCGGTTAGCTGCTGAGTGCTTACTCAGTATGCCACCAGGGCTCCTAGGCACAGTAAAATGATGGCTCCCATACATACAGACTCCAAATTAATGAGGTCTTACTATATTACTATTCAACAGAACACACATTTTTGGAAGGACGCACATGTCTACTCCTCTACAGTCAGAGATTAAATTTAACAAAGCTAATGGTCTTTTAACACACAGAACCTAGAAAAATGAGTCATGAATCTATTCCACATACTAAATTGTTTGTTTTGTGGCAGCCTGGAAAGAGTTAATTATGCAATTAATGACAATAAGAAAAAGCCACTTACATAATCTAGTCTTTATTGAAAAGACTTACTTCAACTGTGGTTTACAGCTTTGGCTTAAGTTGGCCAGTCATTTTAGCCTCTCACTGCCAGAAGACATAAAAATCAAATAGGAATGGCATGGGGAAAACACTAGTAGAGAGATTACTAGAGCAAAGATGGTAGTCAGAAACACATCACCAAAAGAAATCTCCAAATAATTATGAAACAAGAAACATTTTTTCGCATGGCCAAGAATCTCTGCTGCTGTTTTTAATAAACATAGAAAAGGCAACGATTCTGAGGCTTAAATTGGATCAAGATAGCACTGACTTCACTTTGTGTTAAAAAAATAGTCTGACTCTGTTATCTTAACAGTTGTATTTTGAAATAGTGCATTTAATTTGGCTAAGTCGATCTACACTGTAAAAATGCTTTAACATGGAACAGCTTCCATGAACTGAACTGATCATGAAATCCTGTTCTCAGATGAGAGGAAGGACACTTCAGTCACATGCTCACCATGGCAACATACCTAGCGCCTGGATAGCCAGGAAACACTGCGACTGTGTTCAGCTGTCAACATACCTAGCGCCTGGATGGCCAGGAAACACTGCGACTGTGTTCAGCTGTCAACATACCTAGCACCTGGATGGCCAGGAACAGTGTAGCTACGTTCAGCTGTCAGTTATCTCAGTGAGTGACTTACTTTATTGGCAGACCAAAAAAGGCAAACTGAGAATTTAACAGGCTTTTATCAATGTAAGAAAAAAGTCTTTAGTTATTCAAGTTTCATATATATTCATGTAATTTTTAACTAGGAGGCATAATTGATACAATTTTTTGAACATTCTCCTTATAAAATATAAAGTTAACTTCTTCAAAAACATCCTCCAAAGACACTAACTATGGACAAAAGTAATCAGGGTAAATTTTATGAGAATGCAATAGATGACTATTGTAGTTAAAACTAAAGAAAGTGACATAAAAAATGTGGTCCAAAGATGAAGAACTTCAGACCTTGTACATTTTTATGATGAATACATGTGGCTATACTTGTAAGTGGGGGACAAAGGAAAGTAATACCAAAATTACTGTGGTTACCAATTTACAAACTGTGGTCACACCAATTTACATCATTGTTTTAAAGCTAACTGTATGCAAACTTGAAAGGTTTAAAAAATAGCATCTGTGGGTGCAAGATGCATCCTACTTACTACTTAAGCATAAAGGCTTCTTTTCTCGTTTTCGTGGCCAGGCCGCCAAGCATTTCAAAGACCAGGCTGAAGCACTGGCACCCCCTAGCTGTCAAGATTCAGACACACATCATCTTCTCTGTTTACAATGCTGTTTGAATAAAAATGTGAGGCAGTTTGTATTCACATAGGCTGAAAAGCAGCTGAGGAGCAACCCTCAGCCTTACCATCTTCTCTACACACAGCAAAGTCCAGCCTCTGCTCAGCCCATCACTTCACACACACTCCCCGTACAGAGAAAAGGCTACATACCAGTCCCCACTGGACATCTAAACTGAACGCCCAATTATAAATTGGTACAACGAACTAAGATGTTTCAGCAATTTGTTAAAAAACTCTTGGGCAAAATAGATCTAATTTTAAAAAACACCCCAAGATTTTAAAAAACACGTATACTATACAACTCATAGAACCTTGAAATAGGTTTACAAGGTTTAGAATCAAGGTATTTACATACCAAATAATGTAAAGAAAAAAATTTCCAATGACAATTTAAAATGTACTAATGCATTAAAGATTTGTATGAAATTAAAGTTAAGGCTTCTTCTGTATAATAATTTGTATAATTTTAATTTTACATAGTAGCCAACCTTGGAAATCAGTCTTGAGCATTCTCATCAGCCCACTGTCTTCAAAGCAGCGGAGTAAGTTAAGTGTTACTTCAGATAATTACATTGCTGCTACTTCTATGTTGAAGCATGCTTTTTAAACACTGCAGTTATTCAATATTTACAGCGTATCATTTAAACTTCATGTAAAAGCACAAGTATGACTGTTTGACTTCAATACAAACACCATACTTGGAATACTGCCCCCCCAAAATGAAATGTAATTTACTACGGTTTTAATAATCAACACTTTTCGACATTTAAAATATGTCTGAATGTGGACCAAACATTCGCTCAAGCATCTCAGACAACGCTGCTCCTTAGGGGATGCGGTTTCTTCGTCAGTCTGGGTTCAGGTTCTTCAGGCAGAGAAAGGAAGCACTTCCTCCAGAGTGACTCCAAAATCACGCTTGTCTTCTGCACAGCATTTTTCTCTGCTGACTTCGAATGTGGTCCATTTGGGGCGAGAGGGAGGGAGTATCAGGATGAACTTACAGGGGATCCCCAGTTTTTCAATCCTCCCTTTTCTGCTCTTTTAAAAACATAGTGAGTTAAAATACTGAACAGTAAGATAAAAATGGAATTGTATCTAAGATTCAAAACGTATCACCCACTTCTCCTATTACATCAAAATTTGCAGTCAGAATTGTCTTTATTGACTTTATTTTAGTTTTTGTACACAAAGAAAAATCATGTTCATATCCATCATGAACAAAAACTTAAAAAGGCAGAACTAGAAGACATGTGTCCTTCACCAAAGCAAAGCTGTGCTAAAGGTTCCAAACATTTCAATTTTCAAAATAAATATTCTCATTTTCCGATGTCTACTCTCGTGTCTTCAGAGTGTCCCAGGAAACTGAAGCCTGTCGTGAATGGCGACTGTGCTCAGAGCCCCAGCTCACTGTGTTTGGTAACTCGCCATGCCATATCCAGCTTGGTTAGGGGGAGGGATTACAGGGGGAGGGGCTTGTCCTTGGGGAGGTTGAGCACCAAATCCACCCATCCAAGCAGCAGACGGTGATTGACTTGGGGAGAGAAAACAACTCTTCAGCAAACACAAAAGAAAAAACAATCACCTACACATTTATAGCCAAATCTAGAAGAGCCTAATCACAGACAAACACATATCAACAAACCTACACCGAACAGAAAGAGCAAAGAAAAAAACAATACCTTGTAAAGTATAATAATGCTGCATAGCTATTAGTCTTAACTTGACTTTCAATACCTAATCTACCCATAATATATTGTATACACAGTACACTAATTTGTAAGAAAATTTAAAACACAAGTTAAGTTGAAAAGAGTTCCAAAAGAAGGAACTAATGAAAATAAAGGTCTGGGCTGGTCTGGAAGACAAAAAGTACAAAGTAGCAACCAACCCATTCAATTATCAACAAAGGCAAAAGGCTACTTTATATCAGATCAATGTCCAGTTAAACATCTTTTATAGGCAAAAATAAACAATAAACTAACAGATTAGGAATGTAAATCAAATTCTACCAGCTCCTTACTGGGGTAGAACACACTCGTGTGTGTGTTTTACTTCAACTTCCATTTCCAACTGTGTAACAAAAAATAATTTTCAGCTTCACAAACTACATTTCATACGATTTGCTTCTATAATGCTTATAACATCAATTAGCTCAATGCATTTAACTTAAATAAAGTCCCCTTAGGACAACGCAATTTTTGTCATGTCAGAATGATATCTGTTTCTATACTGGAAAAATACAACTTACTCTACTCCGAATCCTTGTTGATTCCACGGTTGTCCATACACTCCATAAGGCGGTACTTGCCACCCATTTGCCATATACTGTCCATACTGCTGTGGGTTTCCATAAACTTGGCTCCATTGGCCCCACTGGCTATAGTCCACCTAGGAAAAAGCAGATTACTGTTTTAAGTAATAAGTAAGAAATACCGTATTTGAAGAAAGAGTGGGAGACAAGGAAGAGAAAAACTAAGTAAGCACCCTTATGTGAATGGGACTCTGTTATTTATCATTGTCTAAGTTTATTGGGGTGGTGATACCTGTGAAAAGAAAGTATTAAGATTCAGTTAATACCGCAAAAATAATCACTTTTGAAATAGCATTAATAAAATCAACTGAAAGCAGCTATATGCTTTATTTTTCTGTTGGTTCATTTTACAGAATTTCCAGAGCTTTTATGTAGACATGTAAGATGGAAACTTGAAAATGTCTACAAAAAATCGAATTACCTGTTGGAAGTTTTTAGTCATATCAGGAGATTCTTTACCCCAATAGCATTTAACAACATGTCCTTCAATCGTAGTACCATTCACCGAGACAATGGCATGGGCTGCACTTTCATGGGTTGAAAATCTAAGAGAGAAAGACAGTAAAGTTTTGCCTTTTATTTTTTTAAGAACTTAACACAGTAAATAATACAGAACTTCATTAGCTTATACCTGTCAACTTGGTATTTTTTTCTAAAGTACATTATACAAATAGTAGAAAGTTCCACATTACAAAGTACTATATTAGCAAACTGCTACCTTGGGGCCAAATAATATAACAGAAAGGCATAGATCAAATCTAAGAGGATATGACAGGTAGAATTTTACCTGACAAACGAATAACCTTTCTCTGGAAAAACCCTTATTTCCATAATTTGTCCAAACGGTGAGAATGTCTGTCTCATAAGTTGATCTGAGAAACGAAAACATAACATCTTTAAGGCTCATACAGATCATGAATTAGGTGTCGACAGTGATGACGCTCCAGAGAGAAGGTGACTAGAAATCAGACACTGTACCTGTTAACCCAGAAGCAATTCCTCCACAGTAAACAGTACAATTTTTCGGACTTGACTGGTTTACTACATCTTCAAATCTCAACTGTTTAGTGTTGTCTACATGCAGGAAGAAAATGAAAATGAGGATTACTGTACAATATCACAAAGCTATCTTTCGTTAATTACCATGTACTTTTCTAAAAAGTAATAATATTTTATTCTGTTTTTGGTGATAGTTTACAGAACAAGCTAGTTTTCTACTTTCCACATATTTTCAAGTATATAGTAGTATGTGGATAAATGCCTCAACAGCATGGTAAAATATAACTTTTTGTCTTGATTTATAAAATCAGGCAGTTCACAACTCCAAAAACACTTAAACCAAAGCCCAGTTTTTGTTTTGTTTAATTTTTATTGTGATTTGGGTGAAAGTTTACAGAGTAAATTCACTTTCCATATAGCAGCTCACATACATTTTGTCTCATGACATTGACTACAATTTCTCACAGTGCAACTGCTTTCTACCCACTTCCTCCTCATAGTTACCTCTTCCCTGTGTCCTTCCCTCCCATGCCCTGCTGCCCCCAAGCTGTCTCCCTGTGCATACACAGCCCTTCTATTCTCCCATGACTGATCTCTCCAAGGAGTCTATCTACCTGATGTAAATGTTCAGCTCATATATCATCTTTTGCTTAGCTGGACGCCACAGGAGTGGGTTCAATGTCAAATGTGAAGGGCAGCTAGGGGCCATAGTATTAGCAGTCCTATCCAGCTCTAAAAGACCAGCAAACCTGGTCCTTTTTTTTTTTTAAATGATTTTGAGTTTTGTTCCATATTGTTCTCCCACTCTATCCAGGATCTCCTACATAGATCCCCCTCTGAGCAAAGCCTAGTTTTTTTTCAGACCATCAAATTCCAGATGCAATCAATCTTGCAATGTTTATAAAATATAAAGGATTTAAGACTACACCAGTATGTGATTTTGTGAAGAATCTATGGTTTTAACATATATGGTAGACATCTTACTTTCTTGGGTACTTTTCGGGGCAGGTGGTTTACGTGTGGCCCAGTTGGTTCTGATTTGACGACCACCCAACCACTGACCCCCCATATGCACAATTGCGTTTTCTGCATCCTACAGAGAAAAAAGGGAAAAAAGCAATCACACACAAAGAAATGCTAGTATATGAGTCCCAGTAAAATGAGATTAAATTTTGGCGCTGCTGGATTTAATAAATCTCAGCATTGACTTCACTGAGCATCCTAAACAAACCATAAGAAAATGATTTAAATGTGAGTGATTCATTAAACCTATTTTTAGTCATAGCTTTCAAAATACTAGGATAGCATTTACAGATCAAGTAAAGGGAAACTCACAATTTAAATATGCAAGGGAAAATCACAATCTCACTGATTATCATAAAACTTTTTTGAAGTTTCTCAAATATACACATTTGAATAAAAAAACAAAAATCTCACAAGACAAAGTTATTTCTAAATTCATTAATTTTAAAATTTATAATGCAACCTTTTTTTAATATATAGAAACTGTTTTAGAAAAAAAAAGTTTTAGTTTAAATTGCCTCCACTCCCAAATATCGACACTCTAATAGCAACAAATTCTATGCCACAAATTTAAAACTCACTGAAAGACAAAAGTCTTTTCATATTTAAAATGCTGTACCCAAAACCCAATCCACTGCTGTCACGGTGATTCCGACTCACTGTGAGTGGGCAGGACAGAGCAGAACTGCTCCAGAGGGTTTCTAAAGCTGTCACTCTTTACAGAAACAAAGCCCAAACCAAACCCACCGCCATCAAGTTGATTCTGACTCAGCAACTCTAGAAGACAGAGTAGAACTGCCCCAGAGCGTTTGCAAGGCTGTAAATTTACGGAAGCAGACTGCCACATCTTTCTCCCATGGAGCAGCTGGTGGGTTTGAGAGGTCAGCCTTCAGTTCACAGCCAAGTGCTTAACCACTGTGCCACCAGGGCTCCAGCTGTACAATGGCATAAAATAAAAATGAGTTTAGATTATCAGAATCAATGTGAATTTGTGAATAATCTAAGCACAGATGGAATATGATCCCTGCCCTTTATTTTACTGCTTCAACAAAATACAGTTTAAGTTGCTGAAACTGCTATAAAATTTCAATATCAAAGTCCACTTTATTATTTAATGTTACAAGTTATTGCAAATGTTTAGATATTTAGGTACCACTTTCTTAAAAGAATACATGCAAAAATCAAGATGATTTATGATGGATCCCACCATTTTTCAAGCCCAAAAATAAAATTTTCTTCCTTAACAGAAACAAAAGATGATTTGTTTAAATTTTCATTGACTTAATTTGCTGCAGTCATTAACATCGCAGTTCATGGTTAATGCTGAATATAAACTACCACCCTCTCCAAATTCTCATATTCAATCACTTACTCCTGTTGAGATTTACTTCTAACATATCTTATTTACCAAGCACAGATGCAATTTTAATCATTATCCTTACAGTGTTACCAGACTATCTTTTTCCAGTATTTATTTCCAAGCTCATGAAAAAAGAACGTTCTATCCTTAACACACACAAAATTACATAAAAGTTGTGTTTTGTAGCTAACATCCCAAAATGCTTGTTTCAGTTATGCTATACTAATGATTAAATTAAAGTGAGCTCAAAGAACGTACCAGTTTGTTATAAAAAGATACAAAACCATAGCCTTTGGATTTCCCAGTCGCCATGTCCTTAACTACCCGGGCATCCCTGTGGAAAGAAGCACAGCTAAATGAGGGAAGTGAGAGTCAGCCTCAGAATAAAAACTCAAAGGAACCACACACACTGTATTGTGAGCATTTTTTAAAATAAAATTTCAGTTAGCCCTAATTAACTATAGCCATTCCTCAACTCTCCCTAATGTTTCTTTACCTGTTAGAAAAAAGCAGTAGGACAAAAACATGTAATAAACATGCAATCTAATCAAATAGCCTGTGCTTTCTAAACTAAATGCTCAAATTTGAAGATTAAAAGGAACAGTAGTTTCCTTTTCTTAATATTCTATTGGCTAGTGTCCTCTAAGGTTTACCGATTCTATAAATTACTGTCACAATGCTAACTACTTTACCATGCAATCTCTAAATAGTTAAATGTCTTCTGCCTAGTGATACAAAATATATGAAATATTAAAAAATTGAAAAAGAGGAAAAAATAGGAATTAAAAAGGCATACATGGCCTGTTAACAGATTTCTTTATTTTTCTTGGTCAATTCTCTACCATCATTTTGGAGTTTGGGCAGCTGTAAATTTTGAAAAATTGACATTTTCAGAAATTTAAGAAAGGAGAATAAAAAACTAACAACAATGCTAAGCACACCAGTACGAAAACAACAAATTTACACAGAAATTTTAGTGAGTAAGTTAAAATGATTGGAAATATAGAACTCCACTGAATATAGAATGTTAAAATGTAAATACTAAAATATGTATATATAAATAATGTATAATAAGAATAAATAGAAATGAGAAAAAAATCTACAACTGAGTTCCAGTGTGCACAGTTCCTTGCAGTTAGCCTTCAAGATCCTGTCCATTCTTATGAGCAATTCTGCAAAATAACCAGAATGCTATTACTTTTAATTGTGACTTGGACTTTAAAAAAACTGCAGGTCTCAGGTATAAATAAAGATTGAGAAACAGCAACCTGTATTATTTTTTATACTGATTTTTAAAACAGTACTACTTACCACATTTAGAGATTAAAAAGCAAAGCAAACATCAAAATAGAAAATTAAGAATTAAATCTTTCTTTTAATTAAATTAAGTATAAAGAACAACAAATGGTATAAAGAAAGAAATGCTGTTGTTCTTAGTTGAAACATTCTTGTAAAGTAGTACTACAACATTTAATTTAGATTCACAGGAAGTAAACATATAAACTAGTTTTATTCAGAAAGATAAATGTGATAAACATTTTATAGAATTTTTAACCAGTTTAATTTTCTAATGTATTTGCATCAAGTAGTATACAATGAAACTTAAGCATAGAATTTGTTAAAAAATCAAACCACATTTGCCTCCTAACTAGTAAAATCAAAAACCACTAACAAAAATACCTACTAATTAATCCCACACTTATGACTCAGACATTGAAACATTTTAACATTGTGAGAGCACTACTTTCACTTACAGCTAAATTATCAAAACACAATTATCGTTACAATTAAATAAGAACATTTCTACTTTATTCACATTATACTCAAGGATTTACCTACTTTTCCCCATTTATAAATTCCTCCTATGAAACTTTAAAATACAGTATAAATCACACTTATTTTTGATTATTCCATTATCCTTAACCACCAAATTTTGAAAATATTGACAAAAAGTCTGACTTTGATAGGTTTTATTACCCAAACATCTGCTTCAAAGATAACAAACAGAATCACTGAAGTTTTTTAAACACATTATATATACAGGATTAAATGAAAATAAGACCCCAAAACATTCAAATGACATTAACATTTTCAACAACATTACTAAAAAAAAAAAAAAAAAAAAACGAACAAACAAACAAACCCCACACTAACTAAGGAAAGAAAATCTAGATTCCAATACAAGTTAATCATACACAATTTTGCCTATCACTACTGAATATAGTATTAATTATGATACTTACGATATTTTACCAAAGGGGGCAAAAGCGGATTTGATATCTTCTGTTGTTATTTCTGGACTCAAATCCCCAACAAACACATGGAAGTGATCTGAAATCAAAGCGTTTGGTAATCAAATACTTCAGAAATCAGCCACCGAGTGTTTAGGCAACAATGAAGGAAGGGCACCCTGTTTGGGCTGGAGATGCTGCCAGGGTGATTTCAGGCCTCTCCCACAGTAAAATGCAGCAGAAGTACTTACTGGAAGTATCTTTTTTCTGGCTACTTGGTGTTGTTGCCCAGTTTACTTTGACCTCCTAAAAATAAAGATTATATTTAATACAATTATTAAGCATGTTATTATGATCGTAACACCACTTTTAAATCATCTATCAAGCACAAGCATTTATTTGTGTAAAAACACTAGACTGAATAAAGTAAAAGCATGACTCAGCAGCTAAGTATTTGTTAAAAAATTCACTAAAGATGATTTAAAACTAATTTGACATGCAAATGTGCACACTCATTTTTTATAGGAGCCATCATCCTACGTTCTTACCTTTCCCAAAATTTTTCGCCCATTCATAGCAGCTAATGCAGCAGCTGCATCCCTGTGTTCATAAAATTCCACAAAGCAATATGGGTCATTGCTTGTATGCTGCAAAACAGAAAATCCAACAGAAGAGTTGACCCTTCTGCTATCGGGTTGCTGAGAAGAAAATCCAGGAAAAAACATTACTGATAGCTAGGAATGTACACAGGACGATTGCATAAGCTTATGAAAGCCTAACACTTTAAAGATAAGATTTATAGCTAAACCAGACTTTTTAAACCTCAGATTACTGTTGTATTCAAACACAACTATAAAGGCAGTATAGAACCATGACTATCAGTATTAAACAAAAAAATCTTAGTGTTATGACACTGTAGATAGATAAAAGCAGACCAGGTCACCAATGATTAAAGAGAGCAATGAAAAAAAATTATCTGCTAGTCTATAATGCCTTTAGATTACTTCATAGCCACTTATGTAGGCAATAAAGTAGCTTACTGATAAAGATCAAAATACAGAAGTCTGGTGAAGGATACTAAACACAAAGCAGAAGTTTACATTGGACCAAACAATATCTCAAGCTCAGATTTTTGAGAGATGAGCAACACTGCTTCCCACTGCTCTTCTCTCCCAAATCATGTTTAAAAAGGTTTAACAATTTTTTTTAAATTTAAAAATTTATGTTTATAAATTCTACTTACAATCCTTCCTAAACTGTATCCTCCCATGACTATTAAAAATACAGAAATGAACTAACTTCACAAACTTCACTCCTGATCAAAACTTGGATTAGTACTACAGATCACAATACTGCTACAAAGACTGGATGGATTACATACATTCTCTTCTCTGGATAAGGAAGGAATAAGAATAGAAACTGAAAAATTAAGATTTATAACCAGCTACTGAGATCAATATTCTGATCTTCCAAACTATTCTAACGAACTGGAGAGTCTATATACTTTGAATTTGATCTTCCATAGAACACAGAAAGACACTAGTGATCAAGAGAGTAATTTCTGAAAATGCATCTGAATCAAATATTCCCAGACAGAGCTGGAATTCTGCATCACAGAAACACCAATACGAGAGATGCTTATTCTTACATTCTACCACAACATTTTGCTTGCTGCCAGATGGCAAATCAGTACTTATAAAGACTATGAGAAGTAGCTAGTGCTACTAGCACCTAGGTGATAGCCAGGTCATCACTTAAAATAACGGAAATGACTTTTCATATTACAATTACAACCTGATTAGATAGTTATTCAACTGTACAGATGTGTTTTTTAGGTTAAAAACGTTCATCACTGTTCAATGTAAAATGCCCTGTAAAGATAATATTTAAAATCTGGAATTCTAGTTGGACTTACAAGGGGTAAAAATACCAGATAAAATAAAGATCTTTTCAACAATCACTGTTTTTCACTCCAGGAAAGTTTTAGAAGAAAAATCCAAAATAAGACGTCTAAAACAATAGAGGCGAAGCGACCAGAGGCATTTCCTTGAGGGGAAAAAAGTGTGATCATTAATACTGACAACAAAACTACGGGCTCTCATACAAAAATCCTAATGCCAAAGCCATGTGAACTCAGTTAAGAAACAGAGAAAGAAAATGAGGGAAGTCTCCACAGAAAAATACACACTTAAATTTCTCTTGTAAAAGAGCTGATGTTTACCAGCAGCACTCATTAAGAAAGGATTTAAAAGCAAGTAAGTAGCTAAAACTGTGCTAGTTGATTTTCCCTTTTGCTCCTACTTCTTATGCCCTGATGGTCTCTAGCAGAAACACTGGTAACTGTAGCAAAACATCCATCCAATGATCTATCTGTGATAATGTGATGTATGATGACGTACACCAATGGCCGTCAAGTCGACTCTGACTCACGGTGACCCCACATGTGTCAGGGGAGAACTGTGCTGTGCACCACAGGGTTTTCAACGGCTGACTTTTCAGAAATAGACCACCAGGTCTGTCTTCCAAGACCTTTTCAGCTGGCAGCCCAAGCACGTTACCCACTTGTACCACCCCAGGGCTCCATAACAACATGTGTTAATGTGCTGTGGAGTTGGATCTGACTCATAGTGACCCCCCCTTGGGTTTCTGAGGCATCATCACTACGGAAGTAGATTGCCCAACCTTCCTTCCAAGGAATGGCTGGTGGGTTTGAACTGCCAGCCTTCTGGTTAACAGTCAAGTGCCTTAGGCACTATGCTACCAGAGCTCCTCCATAATAACACAGACTCTAGAAAACATACTGATGCATACTGACCTGACTTCAGATTTACACTAGTCATAGGCCAGATCCCCCCTGCTATACCTTCCAGAAAACAACATTAAAACAATATATATACACACATGGAATTTAAAGCACCATTAAGGCACATCCCAACTGTCAAAGATTAAAATTTTTTTCAACGTTTGCCTTACAATCAGTAATACACATTTATTATAGTAGATGGAGAAAGCATGAATCTAAGATAAAGAATATCTGAAGTAAAAATCCTGAAACTAAGGGGAAAAAAAGGACTTTTTCATAGATTAAAGTAAGATTTATGAAAGGAAAATAAAATGCTCAGACCTTTTATACTAGAGCTCATAACCTTAAGCAGCTCTCCATTTCACACCATCACCCAGGGTGCTTACCTCAATTAGTGCTGTCACCAACTTTTGTTTAATGACATAAATGTCAAGACAGAAATATAAGAGTGCCCAATTATTGAAAAGTCCACATCCAGGTAGTTCTGGAATATGGATACAATACAAAAATTCCTTTCAAGTCCCTCCATCCCCCAAATGGAAGTATAAATCCATAAGCCCATAGGTTTAAAAATAAATAAATAGTTAAATAAAATTTTACCAAATGTTTTCCAAAACTTTTGAGTGATTCTTTTTACTCTTTCATGTGCCACTCTCTCCTAAATCCACTCCGGTCAGTTTCCATCCTGACATGCCACTGAAACTGTCTGTCAAGCTCACCACAACCACTGTGCAGCTCTGGTGGTGTAGTGTCTAAGGCATCTAACTGCTAACCAGAAGGCGGTTCAAACCCACCAGCCATTCCTCGGAAGGAAAACTGGGCAATCTACTTCCACAGAGGTATCTCCTTGGAAAGCCAAGGAGGGGTCACTACGAGGCCAAGCGACCTGACGGCAGTACGTGTAGTTCCGGATCCCTCTGTCCTCATCTTGACTCCCAAGCAGCGCTCAAAACTGGTGATGGCTATTCTCCACCTTCAAACACCCTCTTATTCCGCCTCGCCATGCTTTTCTCGGTCTTCTTGTTACCTCACAGGATGATCCTCCAGAAGGTGCTTCTCCCTCCTTCCCTCGACTTACTGATACCAAGGTGCTCAGGGCTCAGCCTACACCCCTCCACTCCCCTCTGTCAGCACCCCTGCAGGCGCTCTCATCTAGCCCCCACAAGACACGCCGCTGTCTACCTGCAGCAGTGGTCCTGCCAGAGCTCCAATGAAGTCATCCAACTCCCTGCATAAACGTCCATGTGGATCAAGTCTTAAATTTATCAACAGCCATTTCCTACCACTCCTCCACTCACCCCGTATCTCCCTCCATCACTCCTATTTTAGCAAACAGCATTATCACCTACGCAGTTGCACAAACAAAAATCTTAGGGTTGTCTTGCTTTCTCTGCGTTACTTCCCAGCCAATCCATTCCTAAAGTCTACCCCAAAATATATCCCAAATTTATCTACCTCTATTTCAACAGTCATCACTCCAGAGAACAAGCCCTCATCATTTCTTATACCTACATAGTGAAAAAAACCCATATGGCGCCCTTCCTTCCATTCTTGCCCTCTGCAATCCATCTCTACACAGCAGTCAGTCCACAAACAGCTTAATCTAAAAAACACAAATCATTCTCCTGCTTAAAACTCTCTGGTGGCCTGCCTGCTACTGCAACCCAAATAAAACCTGCAGCGCTCACATGGGCCATAGTGCCCTGTGTGATTGTATACCCTGCCCACCTCTCTGGACTCACGGTCCCACCACTCCCCTCCACCACTCACCAGCTTCCAGCCATCCTGGTCTTTGGTTCCAGGAACACACCAAGCTCATTTCCAACTGAAGGCCTTTGTATTGGGCTGTTCCCTCTGCCTCCAACTCTTAGTACAGGTGGTTCCATCTTGTCATTCACATCTCAGCTCAAAGAGGCAACATGTTTCCTTACCACTACCCTGTATTAGAGCTCTGGTAGCGTAGTGCCTAAGGCACTTGACTGCTAACCAGAAGGCTGGCGGTTCAAGGCCACCAGCCACTCCTTGGAAGGAAGATGGGCCAATCTACTTCCATAGTGATACTGCCTCAGAAACCCAAGGAGGGGTCGCTATGAGTTAGGTCCAACTGGACGGCACATAACACCACCACCACCCTGTATTGGCACCATCCCTCCAATGACCATCGCGGCCTTCTGTTTCATTCTCTTCATATCTCGTCTCTATCACAAATTCTGTTGTGTATGTGTTTACTGACAATACTCTCACAAATAGGCCGCCTCATCTGTCTGGCTCTCCATCATTTCCCCAGTGCCTTCACTAGTGTCTAGCACAAAGTGAGATTTTGATTAATGAAACAAAGAATGAATGATAATCAACGACAGAAAGGGAAAACATACACCAGAACAAAATGATGAGCTCCCTTAGTTAGGAAAGATGATCAGAAGCCCGGTATGTTACACAAATTTGAAAAGTTTTCCACTGTCTCAGAATAAAATACCAACTTAGGATGGTTTCTGGCCCCTGCTAAACACTCCTGTCTCCTCCCTGGCATACAGTATGACTGATCCCACCCTAAACTCCAGTGACACTACAATTTCTATTTCCCCTCTTGCTCTCACAAGCACTTGTGTTATCTCTAATTACTCCCCTAGATCAAGGATCTTCTCTCCATCTGGAATCCCTTCTTCCCAAATTCCTTTCTAGCCTATTTCCACTCCCTTTTAGGTTTCAGATAAGATACTAATTCTTACAAGGACCTCCCCAACCTCCTAAAAGTATACTAGACATCCTCCCTATGTGCTCCCACAATGCTTTGAGCTGTTTCCTTTCATCTCATTTATTAACTGGTATCACCAGTGCCTGTTAACCCCTGTCTCTCTGACCAGACTCTGAAATTCTATGGGGCTAGGGACTGACTTATTCACCACTGGGCCCCTCACAGTTTAGTAGTGCCTGGTACACAGTAAATATTTTAAGAAAAGAAAAAGGCTGAACATATGAGTTGCTTTGGCACTGCTACCTGGTCTTAACCAAGAAAATATAAAAATCAAGTTCTACTTGAAAAAGGAGAGTAAAATTATTAACCCCAAAATTTAAATTCCTACAACAACATCTACATACAGCTGCTCTGTCATTAATATTTACTCAAAACCTAAGAGATGCACAGTGCTACACTGTGAACATAATAATCTGCTCTTTTATATACAATACCTGAACTTTAAATGTCCTACTTGAACCAGGAACAATCTTACTGGACTTGTAAGAAGTACCATCTACTTTTTCACCACTGTGAAATAGGGGCTTCTTGAGATAAACTCTAACTTTTTATAAGCAAAATCATTTGAAAATAACTGTACCAAGAAAGGAAGAGTCCTGTTACAGCAGTGGTTATAGTGCTCGGCTGCTAAATGAAAGGTCGGCAGTTTGAACCCATCAGCCACTTGCTCCACAAGAGAAAGATGTGGCAGTCGGCTTCCTTAAAGAGTTAGTCTTGGAAACCCTGTCAGCCAGTTCTATTCCATCTTTATAGGGTCACTATGAGTCAGAACTGATTCAGCAACAGTGTTTTTTTGGTTTTATATCATGAGGAATGGCCAATTAAGACTAATAACAGAAACTTTGCCCTCTCAAATAAAATAGGATTCTAAGCCTAGTTTGCAGACAAATTAAAAGTAATAAATCAATGCAACAAACATGAATTTCTCCACTAGAATAACTTTAGGCCTAAAATGACTTTAAGAAATGATGCTAATCAACTCACTTATCTCAAAATATTAAACATCATGCTAATTGACAACACACGTAATTGGGAAGGTCTTACCTCTGTTATCATTTTACAGCTTTTACAGGGTCCAATCTGACTAAATAACTGAAGTATAAGGACTTCTGTCACATCTCTGGAGAGGTTACCTACATATCTGTACAAGAAGAAGAAGAAAAAAATCAGAAATTTTCCTTCAGCTTAGACTCTAAATTGTTATTATTTAGCTCATCACCTTTTATTTTAACTTCCTCTGTCTCCAATAAATTTTTTCCCAATTAAATGCAATCCTATGAAAGTAAGATTAACCCTTATTTAGGAAAGGAGTAATTGTTCTTAGGCCACTAGCGTACCACTTCAGAAGACATTATAAAGGACCAATCAGTGAGACCTTGCATAAGCCAAAGATGTACTATCCTGGACCCTAGATAGCAGTTTCTCATCTTACTCTAATGGTTAAATCATCTTCAGTGCGTAAACTACAGCTTCTGGATGTGAGATCTACTTTAAAATAATTTATAACATAAATATACCACATAACAAAAAATAATGATTCATTAAAATACCTGATCATAAGACTTAAACAAATAACGAAATGAACAAAGAGAATTAAAGTGAGGTTACAGTAAAACACACAGGTATGAGAGGCCCCTTTTTTTCTTTTCCTTTTTGGCTAAACAAGATTGGCAGCAACGATATGTCTTTACTGTTTTGTTTTAGGCAAGTAAAGTACAAGTGAAAGAAAAGAAAACCTCGTCATTTTAGCATCAGAATCAACACAATACATTTTTATATAGGTAACAAATGTAAAATTTTCTTTTAGAAATTAAGAGTAAAATTAGAAAATCCACATATGCTTTCAACGATGAGCATTTTTATTTATTTTTTTGAACTACAAACCGAACATAAATATTTCGTATGAAAATTTGAAGTACAGGTAAGTTTAAATGTAAAAAAGAAAAAGTTACTTATAACTTGACCACCCACAGATGACCACCTCATCATATATCTTATACCATGAATTTATCTTAATAAACTGCTGAACTTTTAAGTCTTTCTGGGAGTCAGTGTATAAAGGTGGGAAACCTTTTTAAATTTTCAAACTTATAATGAACAACCTCATAAACCAAGCAATATTTATAAAATTTAACATAATTTCTTCTGGAAAGAAAGGGACCTAAGCTTTATTCTTCTAATTTATAACATCTGGAAACTGAGTGCTTAGACCAAAATAAGTCTTGTACCCATTGGTTGCCATAGTGAATACACAACAGCTTTCAGATGGGACTGCTTTAGGTCCACTACGCCATCTTTTCCTCGTGATTAAAGGAGGGCTGATCATCGATGGGCCACACACTGACAGACAGCAGCAGTGAAAGGTTACAGGATTATAAACTCACCGTATACACAGCTGCCAGCCCTATTTTAACCCATAAGGTTTGTGAGCCTGTATTCATGATATAATTTCTTTTTGCACAAAATAAACCAAATCTATAAGGAACTTCATGAACGAGTGGCCTCAATCTCCTAAAGGGCTAGTTAGCGCATTTCTAAGAGAACAGAAGAAGAATGAATAAAATCTACTTTTCTTATATTGAAGGTACAAAACAAAAATAAAATGGCTACTTAAATTTAAATTTAAGTAATTTAAAACAGACATTGTTTACACATAGATTTGTTCAGGAAAAACTTCAATACACAACAATCATAATAAAAGACATTACTGTAATAGAGTTTTTTACTTCATGTCAAACTATTTCCAAACAGTAATAGATTTTGAGCAATTCTGAGAGGCACATTTTGACTATTAATATATATTAATAGCACTGATGCCCAAGAGTAAAATGTTAGTATCTAAGTTTAGAATGTTGTGAAACTTAACAGAAATCCAGTTTTAGGTTTCTCATATTTCAGATACCTCCAGTAAAACGGGAAAGAAGCAAACAATTCCAAAATTAACACAGAAGACCAGCCATGCAACATGTTGTTGTTTTGTGTAGTTGAGTCTATTCTAACTGATAGTGACTCTATGTAACACGGAGAATTGCCCCATGGGGTTTCCCAGGCAGGAAGGCACTCCGGTGGTGCAGTGGCTGCTAACCAAAAGGTTGGCCGTTTGAACCCACCGGCCACTCTGTGGGAGAAAGATGACACAGTCCACTTCCATAAAGACTTACAGCCTCGAAAACCCTATGGGGCAGCTCTACTCTGCCCCAGAAGGTCACTGTGAGTTGGAATCAATTCAATGGCAGTGGGTTTGGATTTTCTGGTTTCAACTTTACAGAGACAGGTCATCAGAGGTCATACATATAGAATATCTTAATTTACCAGAACAAAAACAATATTAATTATTTCATTTCATCCAAATTTCAGATTGCCTTTTTCTTTACTCAGAGTTCTGTAATTCATGCATAATAATTTTATCCGTCAAGTCGGACCCGACTCATAGCGACCCCTCCTTGGGTTTCCCAGGCGGTATCATTACGGGAGTAGATTGCCCAATCTTCCTTCTGAGGACTGGCTGGTGGGTTTGAACCGCCAATCTTCTTTCTGGTTAGCAGTCAAGTGCTTTAGGCACTACACTACCAGAGCTCCCATAATAATATCTAACAGATACTTTTTGTAAATTTTAAAATACTGTACTATATGGTTTAATCTGTCCCAAAATAAATACTAATGAAAATATTTAAGGAAATATCCAATAGTTGACCTAGTAAGAATATAATTCCTTGGTAGTCCAACATTTCTTTTTCTTTCCAAATTATAATTTCTACATTTCATTTTCTTTCTATTCTGGCTATATGACATTAACATTAATATATTCTAAGTCTTTAAATATATAATTTTTACCTGATATATACAAATAACAGGAAAAGACAAGCGTCTTAAATTCCTGTACTGAGAAGTTACTTCAAAGAGTAAACACTTAGGAAATTGCCAATAATTTTTAGCAAGAAATTTTAAAAAATAATAAGAAGGCATACCTTAGAATTCTGTTTTATCTTCTAAGAACAGGAACTGTAAGGATGTAGGAACTAAAGCATTCACAACTAAAAATGATGCTTTTATTTCTACTACCAGGGTTAAAATCCAGTTTGAGACGAGAAACTTGGCAGTTTCACAGCAGGCAAAAGTTCACATTGCCAAACTACTTTCTATGTCCAACAGGGCAGAAATTTAAGTTAAGACTATCATGCCTTTCAGAAGACTAATCACAGCCTTTCAACCTGGACTGTGCTCTCCTCCCTCTGAAGAGTAGCTCTATCAAGGTTGAAATTACCAACATTTTTACACAAAATACTACAGTTAAATTTAAAGACACTTTTTAATTTTATTCCTGACAAATTCCTAATAACAGAAGATTTTGCAACAGTATCTTTCAATAGACTATTAATAAATTGTTCAATTTGTCAACGTTCCATTTTAGGGAGGAGGCAAAGTGGAGGAGAGATGCAGAACTGACCAACTATGTAAGAGCTGGCAACACACATACTTTAAAGAAACAGCATAAATAAGTTGAACAAGGGGCCTAATACAGCCATGGATTCATGGTATACAAACAAAAGAACACAAACCCACTGTCACTGAGTCGATTTCGATCCATAGCTACCCTACGGGTCGGAGTAGAAACTGCCCACAAAGTTTCCAAGGCTTTAACCTTAATAGCAGACGGCCACATCTTTCTCCCACAGAGTGGCTGGGGGTTCCAACGCGCCCACCTTACAGGTAGCAGCTGAGCGCTTAACCACTGGTCCTTAACGCCATGATATAACTGTAATGGGATTTTGTGGTATTTTCTTCTGCTGTTGCCCTTAGATGCTCAGCTTGCACTCTAACCACTAGTTACTGCCTCCTTTGGACAGCACCTTGATCGTGAAGAAAATGCCCTAAGAATGGCCCTGGTAATACACTATTATCCCAGACTCACAATTCCTACCAATTTTTGTGCACTGGATAGGTGAAAACAAACTCAAATACAACAGTGCACTATTATAATTTAGCATCGTATTATGGATTCAAATGCACCATGGATCCAATCACTGCAGTATAAAGCTACACAGTGAAAGCCTGAAATGTGTGTACCAAGAAGCAGGTGTCAGGAAGGCCAGTTCCAACATCAGTGTAACACAGCATGACCCCATTTGTTTGCTTATTTCAAAGTTACTCAATACATGTCACCCCAAAATAAATGTCAGACGAGAATGACAGATATCCGAAAAAAGAGCTTTAAAGCAACTATGTGACAAACAGAGCTTTTGGCTCAACATCAAAGCAATTCTATGCCACTTTAAATACCATCAAATAAATTAGTAATAGTGTAGGTAATGAATATTGAAAGACCTACCTAGGCTATAAACACCATATTGTTTTCTGAAGATAGAACCATATGTCTTAGCTTGTGTGTGTCTGCAGGAAAAAAACCTCACTAGTAACACACAGGCATTTAAAACAACAGTTTAAGACAAGCTTTGTTAAAAGTACATTTTTAAAAAACATCCTAGTGACTTGAAAACCTAATCTATAGATCACAGTGTAAAATACAAGCAGGATCTCCATAAACAAGCTAAAACAAACCCTACTGGACTTCAACCTCTAAAATCACATTCAAACGTTTCATGTTATTTTTATCTAGTGAAGAAATATGTAAAATGCACACTTAAAAAAAAATCTACTCTGAATTATTTCATTAAGCTGACAAAAATCCCAATTGTGAAATGTGTTTGTATCTCGAAATTTCACACTTGAGGATTAAAAAACAAATAAATAAAAAGCAACAGACTGGACCATGCATGACAGTAATGTCTGCCTGTAATTTTAAAATATTCATCCAGTACCTCTTATGTTCCAGGCAGTGAACTAAGTGCTGCAGGATTAAGACCTAGGAGGATGGAGCAGGCCTTGTCTAAAAATATCTCACCAGGGAGAAGAGTGGGAGAAGGAAAAGGGAAGACAGCATAGTAAACATGGACTCACATGTGCAACAAAGCTTCAGACGTTTATTTACTCATCTGCATACATGCCACATTTTTAGACAACTGTAAACACAGACAATTTAAATGTGTTGCAGAGAAAGGACAAGGGAGGCTAGAGAAAGTAGAGGTAGGAAATAAGTGACAAATTAGTTTATCAGCCTACTGGGGAAAGTTTGATGGGGGTGAAGACAGGGCAGAGGCAAAGGCAGTTATATGAGCAACAAGGATTAAAACAGCATATTGTTTAGCATGACAAAACCAGGCAATCCCCTTTCTAAGGAACAGATACATACTTAAAATTCATGAGAAAAATGCCATGAAACTTTACCAATTATTTAGTAGCTTCCATGATGATTTTTTAAATACAATGTAACTTTCATCTGCTAAATACATGGCAGCTAGGTGCTAATTTGTTCTCCCAGATGTTTCTATCAAAGTACACATCACTAATTAAATACTTGGCTTCAACAGATACATGTTAATGGACAAATTTCAAGTTTGTCCCACTTTTCACCTTTCTGGGAAGAGAAGGCAGTAATGCACAAAACACAAACATAAAAGTTCTGCTAAACAGGCTTTTCATTCATGCACTTGATGCGCTTAGGTTGGCCTCAAATTCTCAAAACAGAATGACAAATACTTTAATAAAACATTAGAGGAATAGAAGTGAAAAAGAATGAGTAGATGGCTGAAAAAAAAAAAACAAAAACAAACCCAATATCAACATTCAACATCGATGTATCTTCACTCATCTTTCTTTTGGTAGACGAGATGAGAAGCTAATCAAACTCCTCGACTATCCACCTTCATCTATTCTCCCAAAAGGAATTTCCCCATCAGACAGCAGAGCCAAGTGAACTATGATCCTATCAACAGCAGGCGGGGACCAGAGAAACAAAGCAGCGACGTGACGCCTCAAGGTAGGGGTGCTGCGCCTCGAGGGGCTAGGAAAACCGAAGGTGCTCAATTTTAACACTTCATCAGAAATTATCCTAACTTGGAGGAGGGGGGGAAAAAAAAAAAAGATGCAGGAGAAAGGAGTGCCACGTTATCCGAAAGGAAGCCAAACGCTGAGTCATCATCTTCATCAGGAAAGGAAGGATACTCGAGTAAGAGGTTGGAAGATGAAACTCATTCATTAGATTGAGCTTACAAGCAAAACGCGACAGCCAGCCAGAGGACAAAGCGCCCCAAGACACATGTCGAACAGCAGATGAGGACATCATGTGAGCCAACGCTGAAGGTTTCGACGCACAGATTAGCAAGAGGCAACGTCAGAAGAGCAACGGGACTTTCAACAACTGGCTGTCAGTTTAGCGTAGGAAGAGCTCCAAGTAAACTTCGTTATCCAAGAAAGGAAAGATGCTCGGGCGGCCAGAGGCGTCCTTTTCGCACTTCAAAAGTAGCGGGCGCTCGGCGGGTGTTTCTGACAGTGTGGGCGGGGGCACGTGGGACAGAGAGCGAGAAGGGGCGAGAGTGGCGGACGAGTGTCCGGCTTCCTCCGAGAGCTGAGCCGGGGAGAAGAGCCGCGAACACTCGCTCCGGGGACGAGGAGGGCGTGAATGCTAATTCCTCCCGGCCGGCAGCTGCGGTCCCACCCCCACCAGGCCCTGCCCCTGGACCATAGCTCCTTGCCCCCAAAGCAAACGGGGAGCAAGGCGCCCTGCCGGCCCTGACAGCCTCCGCCGTGCAGAAACCGGGCCTGGGAGGAGTGTGCAAAGAAGAGCGCGAGAGAAAAAGGTCGAGACCAGCCCCAGACCCAAGGAAGTGACCGTGTTTGGGGGAAGGGAGGGTTTCCTTCCCAAGGAAAAGGGGACAGAATGAGGAATGCACTTTGTGTCCGCGCCACCCCGGCCGGGAAGCCGCCGCCAGTCCCAGCTTCAGTCCCCGCTCTCCTGCTCCCTCCCCCAGCGTCCCGCGGTGCCCAGGCCTCTCGGCGCCTGGCACCCCCGGTCTCGGGTACTCACAGAGTCCGGGGCTGCCCGTCGTCTTCCATCATGGTGGGTGCGACGGAGCGATCCCGGGACAAGGGGGAGGGCAGGGCTGGGGAGGGGAGGGGTGGGGAGGAAGGGGAGGGGGGCTCCGGGCGCCGGCTGGGGACAGAGGAAAAGGCACCGAACCCTGCTCTCGGGCTCTCTCCCCCCAGCCCGCTCCGGACACTGCGCTCCTACCAGGAGGAGCAGGAGGAGGAGGAGGATGAACAAAATGGCCGCCGCCACCAGCCAGGCAGGAAACGGGGCAGAGCGCAGGCGCGGCCCGCCAGGTCACCGCTCAGGCCGGCCGCGACGGCCTGTACCAGGGAGAACTGAGGGGCAAGAAAAAAGAGCCGCTGAGGAGACCCTCTGCTCGCTCACGACGGGTCACGCCGTCGCCCTGGGCCTACTGCCCCGTTGAAGTCCAGCCAAGCCAAGAAAAGACTCGGTAAAAAGAGAAACTCCGTGAAGCTGAAGTCTCTGGGAATTGTGGTCCTGGAAGTGAGAGAGGGAAGCACTTCTCCAGAGGGCTTCTGGGAACTGTAGTGCGAAGAAGACGCCCGGCGCCCGCGCCGAGCTAGGACGCGAAGAGGAGACTTGTGGGTAGTGTAGTCGTACGGGGAGACAGGCGGCGACCAGGAAGTCGGCGTGCTGGCCGAGGAGGGGTGGAATAAAGGCAGAGAAACAAAGTGGGAAATGCAATGTCCGGGAAGTAAACTACGAGTCCCAGAGTGCCTTGCGTTGAGGGCTGCCCTTGGATCGCTCCAGGCATTTTAAGGCTCCTCAGTTGGCTCAGCCTAAGCCTCTGCTCCGCCTCCATCAAGCCCGAGAGCGGTTTCTTCAACTGTTGCTGAAGCAGCGCTCTGGCTCCGCGTGGTGCCCAAGCTGGGCAGCTTTCCTGGCTCTCCTTTTTCAATCAAAACGGCCGGCCCACAGTTGTCAACGGCTGCCTCGTGCTACGGGCTGGAGAGAGGCTGACCTAGCGGGTACCCCGAGGGGTTGGAGCGGACTTCAGGCTGGGGCCCAGCTGGAAACTGCGCTCGCCCGAGCCCCTCGGGCTTCTCGAGAACCGGCTGAGTCCTGTGGGCGCGTTTTCCCGCTAATAGGTGTTCCTAGCCAAGGTACCTTGCTCATAGTTTGGAATACAAACTTCAAAGTTTTCCCTGTCCGTCATCATTGGATAGGAAAGTAACCATTTGTCATCTAGTTAATTCATACTCATGGCGACCCCATGAAATGACTTTCCTACCCAGTGTAAATAAAAAACAAAAAACTCACTGTCGTTGAGTCGATTTCTCGATGGAAGTAGATTGCTCAGTTCTCCTTCCGAGGACTGGCTGGTGGGTTTGAACCGCCAGCCTTCTGGTTAGTAGTCAAGTGCCTTAGACACTAGGCCACCAGAGCTCCCTTACCCAGTGTCAGGTGCGGCAAAACTCTTCCCATACTCTTAATAGTCTTGCACTAAAAACAAATCCCGGGGCTGAGATGTGCAGACTTAAGATAGTGCTTAGGGACATTAAGCATGTGGATGGGGAATGAAATCTTGCATGAAAGTGTGAGAAGCCATGTTCAAACTGGCTCCGCAGCCCCCTAGCATTCGTTTTTCACCAGCAAGGTTCACAGTGCGCTACCCCTCCTCCATCCCCCTCAGGCACCTTCAGGGAGTCACTGGATGGCACCAAAATGCTTGGCAGTTGGAACCTAACTAGAGTGCCTTGGAAGAAAGCCCTGTTGACGGGCTTCTAAAAGGTCACAGCCTAAAAACATGATGAAGCTGTTCTATTCTGCACACATGAGTCTCCATGAGTCGGAATAGACTGAAAGGCAACTGGTTTTTACTTTTAAACACCTTCAAGGAACCCTTGGGTGGTGCAAATGGTGTTTGATACCCTTGGCTACAGTGCACTTCAAGTGTAGACACCACTCATCTGGAGGCTTGTGTGTTGCTATGATGCTGATCCAGTTTCAGCAACGTTTCTAGACTCAGACTAGAAAAAAAGACCTAGAGGGGGGTTTGTCTACTTCTGAGAATTCAGCCATTGGAAACTTGCTGGACCACAGTTCCACTCTGATACGTGTGGGTTACCGTGAGTTGCAATTGACTCAGCAGCATCTAGTTTGGTTTTGGTTTGGTGATGGAACTGGGTTGTTTGTTTCGTTTTTAATTTATTTTTGGTGGCAGTATGCGGTGGCGTAATGGGTAAGGCAATTGGCTGCTAACCAGAAGGTCAGTTGTTCAAACCCACCAGTTGCTCCATGGGAGGAAGATGAGACAATCTACTTCCGTAAAGATTTATGGCTTTGGAAGCCCCGTGGGGGTTGCTGAGAGTTGGAATCGACTCAGTGGCAGTGGGTTATACAGAACCAAACATAGGTTCACAATCTCTGCACGAACAGCTCAGTGGCGTTGGTTGCATACTGCCTCTGGTGTCACCATTCTCAGTGTCTCTGCTCATGTTTCATCACCATTAGTTTGGAATCTCTGCCCCTTCAAGTTCTACTCTATGCTTGAGGTTAACTGTTAATCAGTTTAAACACATAGATAATTCTTGGTGAGAGCATTACACTTGAAGCAAACATCCTTTATTAATTGGGCTGAAGTATATGTGAACTGCTGTATGAAAAGTGGCTTCATGGGTTTGTTTAGGTTCAAGGTTTACAAATGATTTCCAGGCATTAGATTCAGGGGTTCCCCCAGTCTCAGTGTATGCAGTAAATCTGGTTTCCATATGACTTTGAAATTCTGTTCCATAATTTACCTCCTTTTGATCAGGATCCATCTGTTGGATCCTTCATCAAAATATTCAGTAGTGGCAGCCAGGTACCATCCACTTCTTCAGGTCTCAAGGTAATGGAGGTACTAGTTTATGGAGGCCATTAAACCTACAGTTCATTTCCTTCTGACTCCTGGGTCTCCTTCCTCTGCTGTTCCAGGAGAATAGAGACCAAATGTGTCTTTGGTGGCCACTGGCAAGCTTTTAAGACCCTAGATGCTACTCACTGAAGTAGGAGGTGGAACTCAAACTCTGAAAACGTTAGGCCAATTGACTGGATAGACCCAGAAAGCCATTACCCTAAACCTTCAAACTAAAAACACTAATCCCATGAAGAATTTAGTTGTAAGTGATGGAATTGTTTTATGGCTTGGTTTTGTAATGGTTGCATGACTATGTAAATTATACCTTCATAAAATTATGTTGTTGTTGTTATGTGCCGTTGAGTTGGACCCGACTCATACTGACTCCTTGGGTTTCCGAGGTGGTATCACTACGGAAGTAGATTGCCCATCCTTCCTTTCGAGGAGTGGCTGGTGGGTTTGAACTGCCAGCCTTCTGGTTAATAGTCAAGTGCCTTAGGCACTGTGCTACCAGAGCATAAAAATGTACTAGAAAGTAAATTGCTAAAAAAAAGTTGCCATTGCATTGCTTGGTCACAGCCAGCTACCCAGAGGGACCAAGTAGTTGATCCTGCGGACTTGGGACCATAGTCGCAGGGGACATCAAGCTCAACTGGCATAACATACTATACAAAACATTGTTCCACCTCCTACTTTGGCGAGTAGCGACTGGGATCTTAAAAGCTAGCAAGCTGCCATCTAGATGCAACAACGGGTCTCTCCTCATCAAGAAGAAAGAAGAAAACCAAGATTAAAGGAAACAATCAGTCCTAGCGACTGGTACACCATCCGATCTGCAACCTATACAACTATGAGACCAGAAGAACTAGATGGTGCCCAGCTACCACTGTCATCCACTTGGAAGGGATGTAGGAGATCCTGCATAGAGAGGGAGAACAATGTGGAACAAAACTCAAAATCATTTGGAGGCAAAAAAAAAAAGAAGGTGGGGACCAGGTTTGCTGGTCCAATAGAGCCTGGTGGAACCACTGAGACTGTGGCCTCTAGCTGCCCTTCAGGTCTGGAATTGAACCCACACCTGTGGTTTCCAGCCAAACAAAGTACAGGCATGTGAGTTAAACATTTACCTCAAGTAGACACATGCCCTGGAGAGAACAATCATGGGAGAAGGAAGGGCTGCTTATGCACAGGGAGATAGCTCAGGGTGCAGGAGAGTATGGAGGGATGGACACTGGGAGGAGGTAACTATGGGGAGGAAGTGGGAGGGGAGCTGTTGCATTGTAAATTTTGGTCAATGACATGAGACAAAGTATATGTGAACTGCTGTATGAAAAGTGAATTTACGCTGTAAATCTTCACCCAAATCAAAATAAAATTAAAAAAAAAAAAAAGTTGCCATTGATTCTGACTCATGGTGACCCCATGTGTTTCAGAGTAGAACTGTGCTCAGTGGGGTCTTCATGGAGTAGAACTGTGCTCTGTGGGGCCTTCATGGCTGTGGCTTTTTGGAAGCAGATCCCTAGGCCTTTTATCCAAGGCACCTCTGAGTCCACTTGAATCATCAACCTTTCAGTAGGTAGCCAGCGCTACTTGTTTGCACTATGCAGGGACTCCAAAGAGAGGAGTAATGAATAGGGAACATTAAAACATGAACTAGAGGTAATCATATAGATTGTTTTCTTTAAAAGGAACCATGTGGTAACAGAAAAGAGCATTAACTTGATATATTAACAATATAGAGAGACAGAACAAAGATGCCATATTACTTGGTTCTTCAATCAACGTCAATGGAAGCAGCAGTCAAGAAATCAGATGTATTGCACTAGGCAAATCTGCTGCAGAAGACCTCTTTAAAGTGCCGAAGAGTAAAGATGTCTCCTTGATGACGAAAGTGCACCTAACCCGAGCCATGGTATTGTCAATTGGGATTGCCTCATATACATGTGAAAGCTGGACAATGAATAAGGAAGGCCAAAGAAGAGTTGATGCTTTTGAGTTGTGGTGTTGGAGAAGAATACTGAAAATACCAGGGACTGCCAAAAGAACCAACAAATCTGTCCTGGGAGAATTGCAGCCAGAATGCTCCTTGGAAGTGAGAATGGCCAGACTTCGTCTCACCCACTTTGATCGTGTTGTCAGAAGGAACCATTCCCTGCAGAAGGATATCGTGCTTGCTAAAGGGTAAGGACAGTGAAAAGGGGGAAGAACTTGAAGGAGATGGAATGACGCAGTGGCTGCAATGGTGGGCTTGAGGGTTGTGAGGCTGGTGCAGGACTGGACAGGGTTTTGTTCTGTGGTAGAGCTGATTAAGTTTGGGCCAACTTGACAGCACCTAACAATGACAACAACAGGGACATAACAATTCTGTAATACTATATAGTAATTGTCTTAAAAATTGAGAGCTCTGATAGTGTAGTGCCTAAGGCACTTGACTGCTAACCAGAAGGCTCGCGGTTCAAACCCACCAGCCACTCCTCGGAAGGAAGATGGGCCAATCTACTTCCGTGGTGATACTGCCTCAGAAACCCAAGGAGGGGTCGCTATGAGTCAGGTCTGACTCGACAGAACTTAACAACAACAATTAAGTTTGAACCGAAATGAGATATGTAAATATGCTTTGATTTATTAATTTTAAATATTGACAACTGAGACAAATTAAAAAACCAAACTCACTGCCATCGAGTCAGATCCGACTCATAGAGACCCCTCCTTGGTTTCCAAGGTGGTATTACTATGGAAGTAGATTGCCCAATCTTCCTTCCAGTGAGTGACTGATGGGTTTGAACTGCCAGCCTTCTGGTTAGCTGTCAAATGCCTTAGGCAGTATGCCACCAGAGCTCCCGAGACAAATAACAACAACAAAATCCATGTTCTTGTATGTGGCTGTAGTTGATATTCACTGCTGTGTAATACTCCATTGTGTGAACATAATGCAGTTTATTCGTTCTTCTATTAATGTGTGTTTGAGCTGTTACCAGTTTTTTTGCTATTATGAATAGTGTTACTATGAGTATTAACTAAAGTGTTCATTGTATCCATCCCTTTCCAGAAATTCATCAGTTATCCCTCTTAACTACAGGATAAACCAGACTCCTTAGCTTTACAGACAAGATAGAACCTTCCCAAAGTGGCTCTTCCCTGCGGTCCAGCCTCTTGTGCTGAAGCCCCTTCTCCACTCTCCCTCTTCTCCGACCCTGCTCTAGCTCTCTGAACTCAAGTACTGAGTTTGCCAAGGCCTAGCTCAACTGCTACTTCATCTGTGGATGCATATCTTACATTTGTCCTGAAGAAACCTCTGCCCCCTTCTCCATCCTGCTCTGATCTCTAGCAGCTCACCTATGTGGCTACATCAGTAGGTTCCTCTGCTTTTGTCTGGTTCAGCCAATGGGGAGTGCTGGATAGGCTTGCCAGGAAAAATACACGAGGCCCAATTAAACTTAACTTTTAAATCAGCATGGAATAATGTCCAATAAAGGAAGTCCCTGGGTTATAAACGTCTGACTTTATGTACAACTTGAAGTTATGAACCAACCCCCCCAAAGCTTATTATATTAAAAATTCATAGTTATATGTTGTTGTTTTGTTGTTGTTAGGTGCTGTCGAGTTGTGTCCGACTCATAGTGACCCTATACACAGCAGAACGAAATGCTGCCCAATCCTGAACCAGCTCCATGATCCTTGCTATACTTGAGCCCATCATCACAGCCACTGTGTCAGTCCATCTCGTTGAAGGCCTTCCCCTCTTTTGTCGACCCTCCACCTTACCAAACATGACATCCTTCTTCAGGGAATGGTCCCGTCTGACATCATGACCAAAGTAGGTGAGACAAAGTGTGGCCATTCTTGCTTCCAAGGAGCATTCCGGTTGCACTTCCTCCAGGACAGATCTGTTAGTTTTTTTAGCAGTCCACGGTATTTTCAGCATTCTTTGTCAGCACCACAACTCAAAAGCATCAATTTTTCAGTCTTCCTTATTCATTGTCCAGCTCTCACATGCATACGAGGCGATTGAAAATATCATGGCTTGTGTCAGGCGCACCTTAGTCCTCAAGGAGACATCCTTGCTCCTCAGCACTTGAAAGAGGTTCCTTGCAGACAACTTGCCCAGTGCTATATGTTGTCTAATGTCCTGACTGCTGCTTCCATTGGCATTGATTGTAGAACCAAGCAATGTGAATTCTTTGACAACTTCAATCTTTTCTCCATTTATCATGATGCTGCTTATAGGTCCAGTTGTGAGGATTTTTGTTTTCTTTATATTGAGATGTAATCCATACTGCAGACTGTATTCTTCAATCTTCATCAGTAAGTGCCTCAAGTCATCCTCACTTTCAGCAAGCAAAGTTGTGTTGTCAGCATATCTCAGGTTGTTAATGAGTCTTCCTCCAATCTTGATGCCACGTTCTTCTTCATATAGTCCAGCTTCTCGGATTATTTGCTCGGCATACAGATTGAATAAGTATGGTAAAAGGATACAATGCTGACACACTTCCTTCTTGGTTTTAAACCATGCAGTATCCCCTTGTTCTTTTCGAACAACAGCCTCCTGGTCAATGTACAGGTTCCTTATGAGCACAAGCAAGTGTTCTGGAATTCCCATTCTTCTCAATGTCATCCACAATTTGTTATGATCCACACAATCAATTGCCTTTGCATAGTCAATAAATCACAAGTAAATATCTTTCTGGTATTCTTTGCTTTGAGCCAGGATCCATCTGACAGCAGCTATGATACCCCATGTTCTACGTCCTCTTCTGAATCCACCCTGCACCTCTGGAAGTTCTCGTTTTTTAATTATCTTCAGTAAGATTTTACTTGCATGTGATATTAATGATATTGTTTGATAATTTCCACATTCTATGGGATCACCTTTCTTTGGAATGGGTACAAGTATGGATCTTTTCCAGTCAGTTGGCCAGGTAGCTGTCTTCCAAATCTCTTGGCATAACCGAATGAGTGCCTCCAGTGGGGCATCTGTTTGTTGAAACATCTCAATGGGTATTCCGTCATTCCTGGAGCCTTGTTCTTCACCAATTCCTTCAGTACCATTGGTTCCTGATCATATACTTCCTCCTGAAATGGATGAAGATCGACCAGTTCTCTTTCGTACAGTGACTGTATTCCTTCCATCTTCTTTTGATGCTACCTGCATCATTCAATATTTTTCCCATAGAATCTTTCAGTATTGTAACTGAAGGCTTAAATATTTTCCTCAATTCTTTCAGCTTGAGAAATGCCAGTTGTATTCTTCCCTTTTGGTTTGCTAACTCCAGATCTTTGCACATTTCATTATAATAATTGACTTTGTCTTCTTGAGCTGCTCTTTGAAATCATCTGTTCAGCTCTTTTATCTTGTCATTTCTTCCATTTGCTTTAGCTAATTTCTGTTTAAGGGCAAGTTTCAGAGTCTCTTCTGACATCCGTTTTGGTCTTTTCTTCCTTTCCTGTCTTTTTAATGACTTTTTGCTTTCTTCATGGATGATGTTCTTGATGTCATCCTACAGTTCCTCCAGTTTTTGGTCATTGGTGTTCAGTTCATCAAATCTATTTTTTAGATGGTGTCTAAATTCAGGAGAGATATAATCAAGGTCATATTTTGGCTCTCATGGACTTGTTTTAATTTTCATCAGCTTCAAGTTGAACTTGCTTATGAGCAGTTGATGGTCTGTTCCACAATCAGCTCCTGGCTTGGTTTTGGCTGAAGATATTGAGCTTTTCCATTGCCTCTTACCATAAATGTAGTCAATCTGATTCCTGTGTATGCCATCTTGTGAAGTCTACATATATAGCTGCCATTTGTGTTGTTGAAGAAAGGTATTTGCAATGAATAAGTCAGTCTTGCAAAATTCTGTCATGCAATATCCATCATCATCATTTCTGTCACCAAGGCCAAATTTTCCAATTACTGGTGATTCTTCTTTGTTTCCAACATTTGCATTCCAGTTACCAGTAATAATGAGCACATCCCGATTGCATGTTCAGTCAATTTCAGACTGCCGAAGTTGATAAAAATCTTCAATTTCCTCATCTTTGGCTTTGGTAGTTGGTGCATAAATTTGAATAATAGTCATATTAACTGGTCTTCCTTGTAGGCATATGGATATTATCCTATCACTGACAGCATTGTGCTTCAGGACAGATCTCGAAACATCCTTTGTTATGATGAACGCCATGCCATTCCTCTTCAAATTGTCATTCCCGGCATAGTAGATCACATGGTGGTCTGATTTAAAATGGCCCAAACCAGTCCATTTTGACTCACTAATGCCTAGGATATCAAGCTTTATGTGTTTCATTTCATTTTTGACAACTTCCAGTTTTCCTAGATTCATGCTTTCGTTCCATGTTCCAATTATTAATGGATATTTGCAGCTTGTTTCTCTTAAATTTGAGTCATGCCATGTCAGCAAATGGAGGTCTCAAAAGTTTATCCATATCATTAAGGCTGGTTCTACTCTGATGATGCAGCTCTTTCCTGGTTCCATTTTGAGAGCCTTCCGACCTAAGTGGCTCATTCTCCTCCTGCACTGTATCGGACAATGTTTCTGGGCTATTCATAAAGTTGCACAGTAATGTATCAGACAGTGTTTCTCTGCTATTCATAAGGTTTCCCCTGGCCAGTTCTTTGAGAAGTGGATGGCTTCCTCCTTCTTCCTAGCCTGTCTCAGTCTGTAAGCTGTTGAAACCTGTGCACCATGTGCAACTGTGCTGGGTTTGCGACACCGATGGCACAGCCTCAAGCCTCACAGCAACACGTCACCACAGTAGGACAAACTGACAGACAAGTTTGTCTGCCTTAGCTGTTCCAAGCCTCTCCACTCTCCCCATCCTCCCCTTGCATAGATCCCTGTCTCTTTCCCACCACTTGGGAGGGCGTGGCCTGGGTCCCCAGCCTTTCCTGGATCCCTGCCTCTGCTTCCTCTCTCTGTCCTCTGTCCCTATATGGTATATATAATGGCTCATAATTAACAAATAGGCTCTACTTTGTGACATGCAGCAAAATGTTATTGTTACTATTACTGTATTATGTTACAGATGTTTGTGTATCTCGAAGTGTTTCTTTAATGTTTTTATGCATAGAAATGTACATTATATACTTAAAAAAATAAAAAACCAAACTCACTGCCATCAAGTCATTTCCAACTCATAGTGACCCCCATTGGGTTTCTGAGGCTATAAATCTTTCTGGAAGTAGATCTCCCCATCTTCCTTCCACAGAGCAGCAGGTGGGTTTGAACCACTGACCTTCTGGTTAGCAGTCCAGTTAGTGCCTCCTCCACTATGACACCAGAGCTCCTATGTACTATAGGCTACATACTACAGAGTAAGAGAATGTATACTATAGACTTGGGTCTGACTCGATAGCACATAACAAAAAAAAAAAAAAAAAAGACAAACATTTGACTAAGTGATGTTAGATACAAACAGCCTTACCTAACTGTTCTGATTTAATGGATAAACTCAACCTAAAGACAGAGTTAGGAACAGAGCTCGATCATGATCTGCGTAAGTATTTCTCATGCAACACAACAACCCTAACACCCCCAGGAAGGAGGAAAGAGAGGGAGGACTAGCAGCTATTCCCCCTATTTCTTGCCTGCTGGGTCCCCACAATGGTCTGACTAGGTCCCTAAAGTCACAGTGCCTGGCAGGCAGCCGTCGCCATGCATCTCACCAGGTTCTTGTCACGGATCCCTGCTTCCTGCGTGTTACCTATAACCTCAGAATTCTCGGTTTGCTTTTTCTGTCCTCCAACACGTATTTTAACCATTCTCCCAGTAGTCTCTCTCTTTAGTTGGCCAGTATGGTTTCCGTCTTTCAGACTGGACCCTGACTGATAGAGTATTAGATCCATTTTGCAGATGAGGGAACAAGGCTCAGAGCCAATAAGAAATAGGCCAGAGGCCATTGCCATTAAGGGCCCCCGGCTTCATCTGAGTCCATAGCCCTTACTGTAGGTTATATTAACGTTATTAGCCTGCAGCAACGGACCCCTGCCATAGGAAAGCAACAGATTGCTGTACATTGTCATGATGACAGGTGTTGGAAGATGATGTTCCACTTTAGGGCTCTCTTCAGCATCCTGAACGTTTCCAGCTGAGCCAGCAGAGGGAGCGCTGTCCCTAAAGAGCCGGCCACCAGCTGACTGACCCGGCAGGGAGTAAGGTTTCCAGTATCTATCACCATCAAAAGCTCTGGGAAAGCCAGCCTTTCCTGCCTTGCACTACCCAGAAGGGTGTTTGTGTTTGTGTGTGTGTTAAAAACACGTTGTTGTTGAGGCTGACTCCTGATGACCCTTTAGGACCAAGCAGAACTGCCCCACGGGGTTTCCAAGGCTATGACTATTTAGGGAAATGCATCGCCTTATCTTTCTCCCGCCAGCTGCTAGTGGGCTCCCAGCTCTGACCTTTCAGTTCGCAACCCGGTGCTTCAACCATTGCAACTCCCAAAGCCCCTTTTGTGTATGTATACAATGATTTTATTTTAATGCCAAATTTTATATGCACTCCTATTAAATTTAATCTTAAGAAACGCCAACTGAGTTTGAGAAGCACTTCCTTGTGGGAGACAGGGCTTTTTGAGGGAAGGGAAAGGGAGCAAAGTGAAATATAGTGCATACCAGGAAATGTGCCGATTTAAATTGTAAACTCTGAACCTGGAGCTGCCCTGTTTGAAGCAGGTTGGTTTTCATGAAAAGGAACTCAGGGTCCCTTCCTAGCAGGGAAAATCGTGTGAAACTGTTCACTATAGATTAGTAAGTGAGCACAAGTCAGCCTGTGCTCACCTTGCTTCCTGGGTGCTTCGCCCCATCAGGGACTGTAAACACGAAAAGAGGCTTTGGTTACTGAGGAAGGTGCCATGAGGTTGGGAGAGAGACAGATGCCTGCCGTACCTGGAAGCAAACTCTTTGATGTGAAAAAATGTGGAATTGTTCACTGCATGTTAGTAAGTAAGCAGAAGTTAGGTGCTGACCTTGCTTATCGAGGGACCCGCCTGCTGCCCAGCCTCCTGCCCCCATGCCCTGATGGCACCCCATGGTTAGTAACGAGGCCTTCCTCTACAGTGGACCACGTTGGCTAACATGCAGGGTTCTTTTTTTTTTTAATTTTATTTTGATTTGGGTGAAGATTTACAGCGTAAATTCACTTTTCATACAGCA
>NW_006921625.1:13304841-13305664 GCF_000298275.1 Orycteropus afer afer | reverse complement strand
TCTCCACAACCTCGCCAGCATTTGTTATTTTCTGTCTTGTTGAACTTTGCTACTAGTGCTGGAGCAAGATGGTATCTCATTGTTGTTTTGATTTCATGCAGGGTTCTTGAGGATAAGGGACCTCGGACCCTGGCACAGGTCTCCTCAGTCCCCTACCTGTGACTGTCCTAATGACCTTGCCTGCTCCCTTACTGACTGCGGAACACTTAAAGTCTGCGCCTTCCCCCTGTCATCCCTCTCCTGGGATCAGCTCAGAGCTCTGTTCTGGGCACTCTTGCTCTGTGGGTACGTTCTCCCTGAGGTTGGCAGGCCTGTAAGAAGCAGACTTTTCCTCTCATCACAGTGGGAGGGAAATCTGAGACTCGACTCCAAGCATCAGGGGAGAAACTACTGGACCTTAGAACGTGTAAGCAGGCAAAAGGACACCTATAGCCCAGTCCAGCTCACCCACTCCCTACTGGGGCTTGGAGCAAACAAGCCCTTCCCCTTTCCTCCCATTCACCAGTCATCAACTCTTTTGTGCATACAGCTGCTTTGGAACTGTGAAAGTATGAGTGTAGACCAAAGGTAGAATTTGGGGATTCTGATCTCCCCTAGCCAAAATTCCATTTAAAAAATGGTCTAATATATATATATATATGTATATACACACACACATATGTGTGTGTGTGTAATTATATTTGCCTACTAGTCTTATCCATTGTTATACTTTTATTATTGTTAATAATTTGTGTATAGATTCTTTTTTTGTCGACCCTCCACCCTACCAAGCATGACATCCTTCTCCAGGGAATGGTCCCTTCTGACAACATGACCAAAATAG